>NC_081353.1:15772549-15799969 GCF_029784015.1 Lycium ferocissimum
GAAGATTGAGCCTTACCTTTTCTCCAACTTCCCTTCTCGGCTAGGATTCCACTTGCAAGAACGGATGGTTTTCTTGTTCCAACAACTACTCCACGTCGACGAGGACCTTCCATTTAATAGAAAGGCTAGAAGAAAGGAATTTTTCATGACCAAAATTGAGGGGCCAAGTTCGGCCGATTTTATGGCCGAATGCCCACTATCTCTTTTCTTCCATCTTTCTTGAGTTTTCTAGACTTGAAGTCTTCCTCTTCATGACTTATTCACACACACATATATATATATATATATATATATATATATATATATATATATATATATATATATATATATATATATATATATATATATATATATATATATAATGGGGGCACATGGCCGGTCATGTGCCCTTTATTTTCCTCCAATTTTCTCAAATTTTCTAGAATTTTCATAAACTATAAAAGATGAATTGTAGTCTTGCTTAGTCATTCCATGCATGTGTATATATATATATAGCTCCACAAATATGTAATGTACACATATTCCATCTCATGGCATGAAAATATTGGCCAACCATGGGTGGGGCCCACTTTCCACTATACATGGCCACTTTGGCCTTCCATGGGTATTTCATGAAATAATTTTTCCAAATTCCAAGTTGCCCATACTTTTCCTTGTTCCAATTTTACCCTTAATGCTCCATACCAATAAAGGATGAACGTGCAATTTATGCATTCTTGACAAAGCCGGAAAAATTTAACCTTGTCCTTAACTTTCCGCAACGTACCCGGAATGTCCCAACGTATGAAATACGGGATATAACAAATCATTTCTCATTGGTTGTTAGCTACCTTAGGCTTCCAATCTCAATACTTAACCAATTATGCTCACATTACTTGTCTCTAGCCAATTCGGCTCCTTGCCATTCGCATCACTCAATCTGGAACCATTTCCCATCACACATCATATATGTATCCTCAAGTGTAATATACATGAGATACCATATGAAAGAATGAATATGACATGCACCAAGATAAGCAACAAGGCTATAAAGTAAAAGGCTCAATCTTAGCTCTTTTCCACTTTTAAACGAGTATTAAGGATTGGTGAAAAAACATAATCACAAGTAAGACATGTGGAAAGCATGGAATCATCAAATTAAGGGATATTGTCATAGTCACAATTCACGTAAAGCAATCTAAGATATTTGGTAATGCCCAAAGCATGGCATTCAGACCGGATTATACGACTCGATCATACACAAATTCCCATAACATGGCACCGGTACCCAATACAAGTGCTCGTGACCTCACAAGTATGAGGCCCCCTTTACTTCCCCGTTACTCCCTCTTTATTGGACCATTTAAACCAACCACACTCTTTAAATAGAGTCAAGTAAGGTCTCAACTTGCCTGATTTGGAGTTCGACGCTCATAACAAAGCCTTGCCCTTCCGTCGAGCCTCGAAATGATCTCAATCTGTTCGAATATGGATTTTACATTAGCACACGTTTCCGAAAACACATATATTGCTATATTATAGTTTCGGATCCAAAAAGTCGCCCAATAAGGCAATCCTGAGCCCTAAAGGGCAAAACTATAATTTCGCCCCAAAATTAGTTTACCCATGGCTCATAGAACCTTTAGACCAAATCTGACATCAATTTGAAAAAAGATCCTTATTTTCAACCTAGGGTTCTTGAATCCAAATTTCTTAACCTAACTAGTGATTTCAATGATGAAATTTCGTAATAATCAAAGGTAGAATGATGAAAAGAAGGTTAGAAAGTTGCCCCCATGAAGAATCTTGTAAAACCCCCAAAAATCTCTCCAAACCAAGGTCCCAAGCTCCAAATATGTGAATGAAATGTCCAAGTTCAAAATGGGCGAAAATGGGATATATTTTGTCTAGCGACACCACAGATGCAGTCCAATTTCCGCATCTACGGTCAAAATCTCATGAAAGCGAGACCCACTTAAAAAAGGATAGGTCCAAAGGTGCGATGTCGCTTCTGCAGCCAGAACATCATAGGTGTGACCCCCACCCAACTTACCATTTCTCGTACCGGCGACCCATATGTTGACATCCAATTTTAGCCCTCCAGAAATTCAAATTAACTAGTCAAGCTTCTTGAATTGTAAACAGGGTAAAAGAATTATTGAGAATATCAAAAAAAAAAAAAAATTAAATTAGTTATGGTGTTTTTTTGCCATTTCATTTGGCAAAACATACCCTAATATATATTATGTAAATTTTACGCGTAATTTTAAATATTAATTATGTCAGTCTTATAAATTTGAAAATCAAATTATATAAGAAACAAGTATTTTAGTTAAGTACGTATTTTCAATTAAAGTCATTACTAAAATTAGTCTATTATTGAAAAAAAAAAATTATTTTATTGAAGTCAAGAAGCTTAATTAGTTAATTGTATAATTTGTCTCAATTTTATTGCAACTTAGTCGAATTTTAAGAATTGGTTTTGATTTCAAAGTTGGTCTTAAATCGGATATTTAAACAAATGTTGTCTACAATTGAACAAAATCGGCTATGTTTTCAACACAATTGACCACTCTTTAATTCCCCTTAAATGAACCCCTCATTTCTAGCCCAAACGTTCACCCGACCCGGCCCAAAAGCTTTTAATTCTCTAAGGGGTCGTTTGGTAGGAGGGATAGGATGGGCTGAATTATTAATCCAATGGATTGGAACTAATCCTATGTTTGGTTGGTGGGATAACTTTTTTAATATCCCATCCAATCCCATGTAGATGGGATAAAGGGTGGGATTAGTAATCCCATCTTATCCCACCCAATCCCATCTACGTGGGATAACTTATCCACCTACCAAACGACCCCTAACTTCCTCAACCTGATCTCATTTCAGCCAAAAAAGAAAAAGAACAAACGAACCCTAATCACCTAAAGCTCGTCAATCTCCAGCTCACGCGAATGCCATTTTTGGCAAAGATTCGTCTGCTTTTTCAATTCATGCAGCCTTCTCTAATCCATTTTTGAGCAAAGGTTTAAATGTTTTTATCTTCTTCGATAGCTTGCAAACGGTAACATGGTTTTAATTTTTTCTTTTCTTTTTTCGGATATCAAGCAAAACTAAACGAATTTCAAGTTGAAATTGGATTCCAAGGCAATCCTAATTGTCCCACATCGTTTTGAAACCTAAAATTTGAACATTTTGGGGTTTAGAACCCCTCTTTTCATTCTCAACGACGGTTTTACACACCACTACTTGGCTAAAAGACATTTTGAGTCTGAGCTTTGAGTTCCATTGGTGTTTTTAAGTTCAAAATTTTAATTTTTTTTTCCTTGTTGTTGTTCGAGTATCAATCTCGTTGGCGTTGGTGAAAACTAGTCGACTCAACTCTCGCTGCCCTGTCACTTCTTGGCAAAAAGGTAATTTCTTCCTCGTCTCAGTCCTTTTTTTTTTTTTTTTTTTTTTTTTTTTTTTTTTTTAATTTTATGATAGATTAGATTATTTTTTGAAATGTTGTTAGAACTAGATAAGTAACTTTCCTTCATTTTAGTTTTGTTATAATTAATTTAGTCGATAGTTCTGTTTCTGCTTTAATTAAAATTATTAGGGCTATGTGTTTGCTACTAGAGTTTCTTATCTCCCTTAAGCATTAGTTGGTAGAAGGAATGAGGTCATTTATGCACTTTCTCGAATAAGTATAATACACTCGTTTTACGTTTATTTATTTGCGAGCATGAAGCACTTGTGTAAGGTCATTGAATGATCTGTTTGTTGATTGAAAGTCGCGTATTAGGTAGCTGCATAGAGCCTAGTGTTAATCCTGGATGATAATATCTTGTCGTGTTCATATCCATATGAGAGGGTTAATATATTCTTAAGTTGAAAATCTAAAAAATGCGAATTGACAGTATTGGGCAGAACACATGTGAAAAAAGATATTTTGTTTCTTTGTTGGTCTTTGTTTGTATTCATGAAATTTCCAACTTGTTAAAAATGTCCACATCTTATCATATTTAACACCAGCCAGGACAAGAATATTCCTAAAGATAGGATCACTCAAGTAGTTTAGTTTTGTGGATTAGCAGTGAAATAGCTTAGGTTGAAATTAAGGTTGAGATTAATATTTAAGGTCGTCTTCAGGTCTTTTCTCACTATGATATTTCTTCCAAATGACTGAATCCCTTTCTTTTAAAAAAATAAGTTTTTTTTTTTTCATTAGTTTGAACATGGAATAGTTTAGCTCTCTATTATTGTATTTAATAAATTAGTTTGAAAGTATTCCGGGCAGCTTGGCCTACGCCCAACAGTGATACTGTTAATATTTACCTAGAGTTTAAATACCCTTTTTTTTCACACTGTGGTGTCCAGAACAATGGTCTTTGAAGTCATTATGTGGGATTGATCTTATCCTTTAAAGTTTTGTCCTTTAAGAGAATGATTACAAATTTTCCATAATGTTAGTTTATGTTGCAAATACTTTCAAAAGGGAACTCATGGCTACTTGTGTCTCCAAGTCATTAAGGATATGGTTGGCTTCTTACTAAGTTTAAGAGCTCTAAATAAGAATCAGTTCTGATTTCCTCTGTTTGATCCTAGAACAAAAAAAAAAAAAACATTTTTAGTAAATTGTTTCCTTTAAAGTCATTTGATAAGGTTGAGGTAAGTCTTTTTTCCTTGTTTGTGGTTTTGGTTTCTCCTGGGAAAGTTGTGTTTCTTATTTTAGGTTTTTAAGGGTATTTCACGATGAGTGCTATTAATCCCTTTCATGTTTTCTTTGAAGTGTAGCTCCTAAACTTCTTTATGGATCAATAACTAACTTAGGATATCTGTATCCATCACTTCCCCCTTTATCAGTACATTGGCATTTAGCTTACATGTTAGTTTTCAGTGTGTTTGGGAAAGCTGCATTTGATGCTTGATGAAATCCTTTGAAAATCCCACCTGTTTGTTTTTTCCTAAATGTTTAAGCTCCTTCTAAGGAACAAGTTTTTGTTAGTAACCTTAAGCATGAAATAATTTCTCTATTCTTTCCTATATTTAACAAGCTAGCCTCAGCATTCTTAAAATGTTGATTGATTTTCCTCTCAAAAGTGTAAGCTGGTCCGATCCCATTTAAGTGATAGGTCATGTGATTTCTTTTGCTCATCCTTAGTAATGGATTTGGATCTAGGCTGTTACACCCCAGAAAATTTCGCGTTACTCAGGCTGCAGACGGCTTAATGTGAGCTCAAGGAGGAACAAATATTACAAGTATAAATGATGAAATTCTCTGTATTAGCATGAGGATAGCATGAGTATGATATTTGGAATTCGTACAATATGATTGGAATGATACGTTAAAAGATATACGCCCTCGTAATCGTAGGCCGAGGTGGGGCCCACATGATGGGGTTTTTATAAAGGACATATGACAAGTTATATGGACAATATATGTGAAGTTAAACACAACTCAAGAAGGACCCTTGAGCCAAATCCAAGTGTAAGCCCTCCAAAAATATGTTTTTAAGTTACGTTTTCGGGTGATCTTACTTCTGGAGACCATAACCCCATCATTATTTGGGAATTTGGGAAAACTCCAAACATGAAAGTTGTAGATAATTAAATTAGCTTTCCAACCATAGTCATGGGCCTTCACACGACATAGGCATAAAAAGTTATGGATGTTTTAAGACAGAAAGGTCAAGGCTGGCGGGCAGCCAACCCGACTCAAGTTGGGTCGGGCCCACTTCCCTTGCTATTTAAGGGAGGTTTTAACCACTTATCATACTCATTTCATACCAAAAAGTCTATAACATGGTAGAGAGAGAGTGAGGGGAGTTTAGAGAGAGATAAAGCAAGGTTCGATCAAGTTCAAGGCCCGAATCCCGAGGCTCGTGAAGGATAAAGTGTAGTACGAGTTGTCGTCGTCGTTTTAAGCTAATTATTGAGCTTGGGCGATGATATTTCGTGGTTGAGCCGTGCTAAGGTATGTATAAGGTTCCTTTTATGTTATTAAAGTGTTTATTTAGAGTTTTAATGGATTAGAACGGAGGAAATAATGTTAAAAGCTCGTTTGGCATTTTTGGGAAGTCTATGAAGGTGGAAATTTTTGTTTCGGTGGAGTTAAATGGATGGAAATATCGAGTTATGATGTATATTGATTGTCGATATTGTTGTTTGATGTTGTTCTTGATAACTTATTTGAATTGGATTTTCGAGTTTGTCCGGTTTATAAAAAATCTCGTCAAAATTCCGTTAGAAATAGAGATAAGTTTAAGGGATTGATTATAAGGATATATATTGGATTGATTGTTGGTAAATTGATATTGTTGATAGATTAGCGTGACCGAAGATGGTGTGGTTATTTGAAAGCGCAAAGGTATGTAAGGCAAACCTTTCTTCCTTTAGCATGATTCTTTGTTGTTATTCATTCTATATGTACTCCATATGATTCCATTCTTAGATGAGTAAGGTCTAAATGTTTCTTGTGATGGCTTATTGATACTGTACTCCTATTCTGTTTCGAAGGGAACACCCATAAGGTGTCAAGTTGAGTTGTGTATATGGTTTTACTAATGATTTCGAGGAAATGAGTTTGATACTAAAGGAAACATGAAGTTTGATTTTCAAAACCACTCCGAAGGGGTGCGAGATTTTACTACTTCAGTTCATTTACGATTTATGTTTACATTATCATCCCTTTGTATTGACATGATCATTATTCTTTGGGTAGGGAAATAAGATAAAATTGAGTAGAATATAAGTAGTAAGAATTTCATAACAATTCTACCCTCAAACCTGGAAGTATGTCCTCCTATGTCTAGTGAGATACAAATTTGATAACTTCTTATGAAAGACTAAGGCTAATAACTGGATTGTGATGACTTGATTAGTGACTTATGATATGAATTGAAATTGATATTTGTGGATTGAGTTTGTGTTGATATGATGGGGATATTAAGCTGGAAGCGGCTGCTCGAAGGGGCCATTATTATTAAGCGAATACCGTCCGAAGCGGACTATTGTGATACTAGCGGAAGCGGCCGTCCGAAGGACCATTCTATTAACATGTCGGAAGCGGCATGTGTGTTGGATTGCATTATTTACTTAAAGATTGTTTTGAGACTTCGTGTACACATTTATGTTTCTTCCAGCGAAGGCTGCAGGTATCGAGTTAGATTGTGATTTTTTTTTTCTCTCCTAAGTCAAATTATGATTGTGGCTTGTTACCACCTTACATACTCAGTACATTGTCCGTACTGACGTCTTTTTGCCTGGGGACGCTGCATTTATGCCCGCAGCCCTAGATTGTTTAGCAGGTTAAGTGTATAGCTAGGATGCTTGGACATCAGCTGGGATTGGCAAGTTACACCTCATTCCGGGAGCCGTCTTTGAGTCATGTATAGATATGTATGATTATGGGTATGTCGGGCTCGTCCCGACTCATAATATTCAATTTACTTCTTAGAGACATGACATGTGTGTCCGTGGTATGTTTATCGAGATGTCGACAAAGTGATGTCAGTTGAGTCATTTGTGGATTTTAAAAGATTATGTATTTTAGATGATTTCAATTGGTTTAAAGTACTTATTTGATTGAAAGTTTTCGTAATCGTTATAAAGATAATGATTTCTATTTGGAAAAGTTTTATGTTCTTAAAAGTTTTTGAAATGACAGGTTTTGATAGAGTGAATGTCTAAGGGTTCGCTCGACTCTGATGAGAGTCGGGTGCCCGTCATGCCCTACCAGTGTTAGGGTGTGACATAGGCAGTGCCCATCATCACTAATTATTCTAAATATGCAATGATGAAGTTTAAACTGCTTAAAGTACCTTGGAACACCAGTTAAAGTGCTAAATGTTTTCTAGTTGGTGTCAACGGATCAATTTATCTGATTATAAAAGTACAATTTTAAATAGTTAGTATGGTCAGAGGTTATTATATCTTGTTTCTGCTTTTAGCTGTCATGCGTGAATGCTCAAGATGCTATCATCCTATGTTTGTCTGCTCAAGTTGAATGTTGAATAGATAGAGAACTTCGTTTTGCGATGCCTTTTTTCCCTATTCCTTTAGATGTCCAGAACTCTTTTTAAGTAAAATGGGTTTGTATCTTACTTAGATCCATTCATTTTATGCTTGCGCGTGGGGTTGCTGCTATGCATCTTATTTCAAGTTTATCTATGTCAAGTTTGTGGAATCCGCTTTAAGTTGAAGTTGTCCAATTAAACAGGTGGTTGAGTCTAGGTGGTAAATATGTTACCTTAGTGACAGTAAGCTTGAGTTATCCCATTTAGTGTTAAACTCCTAAATTAGTTAAGTTTTAAGTTTATTTATTAACAAAGTCGCTTGAGTATTAATCTCCATGAAGTTCATCGCTAAAAGCTTTGCTGGTTCCATTGTTTGACTTGGACTTTGTTTTTCTTACTTTTACTAAATGCCAACTCGTTGGTCAACTTAATCTTCACAAGAGGTTTGAAATTATGCGATTCAAATGTTATAGTGTGCTTCAAATACGAACAAGTGCATGGGATTTGGTTTGTTATATTAGGACTATGCGATCTATTTAAAGTATCTATATTAATTCCTTTTCTTTATGTCTATGCATGAATTTATCCGAGACAAGCCCAATTGAACTTAGGCTGGAGGCCCAACATCGCATTAGATCGAGTCCAACCGCAGATAGAAGGCCCAACAATGGGAGTGAAAATTGTCATTATTATTGTTGATGGGCTTGGTAAACCCATCAATCTATTTCCTCTCTTCTCTTTTTTTTTTTTTTTTTAATTTTTTATATATGATATGATTATTTATTTGTGTAAAGAAAAATGCTTGTATATTTATATTATTGAAACCCGTGGTTGGGAACCATGGGATAAGTCAAACAACAATGCATCAAGTGAAAATTAGACAAAACGATGGGTATATCGTTTAGAATGGATAGTTGAGCGTAGTTGGTTGCGACTTTTGTTGCCGTTTTTTAATTTTGGCATATTTTCAGGTGATAATTACACCTTATGGTTTTTATATTGTTGTTTCTTTCAAGTATGTTATCAATGTATACATTCCATTTTTCATTTTCTCCCGTGAAATGATACCAATGCTACTAAATTTAGCATAAGTCCATTTTTTAATATTTGAGTTTCTTACACTTCCACCGTAATAAGAGGGCCATCTAAAATATAGCCCAAATATTAAACAAAAATTACTTTTCAAAAGATGACCCATTCCCCTCTTCCTGCCCCTCTCTCTCCATTGCCGCCTCCTTTTTCTCTCTCTCTTTTTTTTTTTTTTTTTTTTTTTTTGGAGTTCGCCATTGACTCCCTTTTTTTTAATTTTTTATTATTATTTTTTAATTTCTTTTTTTAGAGTTTGCCAGTGGAACAATAAACCGATTTCCTTTTCATTTTGTTTTTCTTTTTTTTTTTTAATTTCCCATCTCCCAAAACATGTCACTTAATTGGAGTTATTTTTTTTTTTAAAAATTTTGTTTTAATTTTTTTTATTTCCCTCTCCAACATCGCATTAGATCGAGTCCAACCGCGTATAGAAGGCCCAACAACGGGAGGATCTTTGATGTTTGAACGTTGGTTACGGTGGTGGTGTTGGAGTTATCGAGAACGAAGCTGCCGGCGATCGCATCAATTAGTATACCAATGCTACTAAATTTATATGAGTGTATATGAGTGTATAATATTGTATGTCGTCACACCGGACTTTTTTTTTTTTTAAATTTTGTATATGGGTGTATATATCGGTGGTAGGTGTTGGAGTTCGCCGGGAGAACGGAACTCCGACTATGACTATATATGGGTGTACATGAGTGTATATGGGTGTAATATATGACTATATATGGGTGTATATGGATATATGGGTTATAATATTGTATAATATTGTATATAGGTGTATTATATTGTATAAGATTGTATATGAGTGTATATGAGTGTATATGGATATATGAGTTATCATATTGTATAATATTGTATATGGGTATATAATATTGTATATGAATGTATATGGGTGTATAATATTGCATACGGGTGTATATGGGTGTAAGGGTTATAATATTGTGTATGGGTGTATAATATTTGTATATAGGTGTATATGAATGTATATGGATTATAATTTTTGTATAATATTGTATATGAGTGCATAATATTGTATATGAGTATATGGATTATAATGTTGTATAATATTATATATGAATGTATATGGGTTTATATGAGTATATGAATTATAATACTCCATTAAAAAAATTTGAAAAAAATAATACTAAAAACATTTTAAAAATAAAATAAAAAAGGAGGCAGTGGCGAACTCCAACAAAAAAAAAATTAAAAAATTAAAAAAAATTAAAAAAAATTAAAAACAAGAAAGAAGGAGGCAGTGGAGAGAGAGGGGAGAAGAGGGGAGTTTTGGTTTAGAGCTTTGCAATGTAAGTTTTGGGCTATTTTTTTGCAATGTAAGTGACCTAATCGTATATTTATGAAATTTCCCCTATTTTCAAACTCGGACCCAGCAAAAGATAAATAATATTATCCCTTTAAAGCATGACAAAATTTAATTTTTGAGCTTTTCCTTATAAAACTGAATCCGGAGTGATGGAGTATATTATTTGAAAAGGTTAATTTTTTCTTAACTTGTAATTTTAGGAAGAATTTTTTTTTTTTTTTTGAAAACAGTGGATATTTTTGAACAAAAAATTCAACTTTCCTTCTTTAAACTTAAAGTTCCTTTTTAGCAAAAGATGACAAGTACAAGTATGGGGCCCACGGCTTCTCGAAGTCGAGAGGCTAAAGAAAAAGTCAAGTCCATCAACTGATGAAGAGAAGAAGGAAATGTCTCTTGTTCCTTATTCTTATGTAGTTGGTAGTTTGATATATGACATGGTTTGCACTAGGTCAGATATTGCACGGTACTGTTAGTAGCTTTCTTTCTAATCCAGTAAAGGAGCGGAAGGGATTTCAAAACTCATCAAACTTAAGGTTGTGTTTAAAACTCTTTTTTGGGCTAAAAGCCCAAACCTTAAGATAATAAAACAAGAGGGAGTATATTTGGACGATAATTTGGAGTAAGATGTCTTTGGGAATAGAATGTAGTTGATCCAATTGAGCTAAAAAGGAAAATATGTATGTATGTATAACAAAAACTTATAAGGAATAAATCATGACATTGGACCAAACTAGTTGAAACTCTACCTGAGAGAAATCTTGATTGGGTTTTGGTCCGAAAATGAAGTGAATATAAACCCTTATAAATATTTTCCAAAATAGAAAATCAACTCTTTTTTCTCGAAAGAATATTTTTGTCAAAAAATGGAATTTGATGATAAGCATGACAATTTTTGCAAGAAAGAAACATTTTTTAGCAAATAATTACATTAATCATACGTTGAAGCTTGTAGGTCAGCTGTATTCTCATGGATCCTTAATACTAGGGTGCCTAAAATCTTCCTTAGGGGATCACCAGAACCCTTACTTCGAAATCTGGTTTAAAAGGATTTTTTCTTTATTTGAATAAACCCTTTTCAACTCGATTTTCCTAATTTCCTTTATAAAATTAGGTAGCGACTATAAAAAATATAAAATTCGAATAGAGTCCACAACCTCTTATTAGCTTTTATGCTTGCGTAAAAGTGAACAGTAACACCATAAACTAGAAAACTCAACCAAGCTCCAAACTTTGAATCAACACTCGAAACTCATTTGGGACCCCCCGTACATAAACCAAATATGCAAATCAATCAAAAAATATGCAACAAACCTGCTCGCTCACTCAAAACAATGAAATAGGGTCATCTTGACCTGATGTTGACCGTGGTCAACTACAAATCACTTTAAAAGTCAAATTCCCAACCAAAGGTCCGAAATACCCCTGTGTCCCTTGGGGCCAAAGAAACGACTTGGCTAAGTCATAAATCATATTTTGGACCTAACAGAATTGACGAAACTTCAAAAAAGGCTCATTTACCCCCGATGTTGACTTTGGTCAACTATTCTCTTTTTTTAACTTAAGAATTTTCAAAATATCCTTTTTCTTACCCAATTGCCTCAGAAATCACATCACCCATCCCCGCAAGTCAAATACACCATAATGAAGCTACGAGAAGGGTCATTTAAGGGAAAGAGGTAAAAAATACAAAACGACCTAAGGGGTCTTTAAATTGGCCCACTCGGACCCCGATGATCCTCTACTTGTCCAGATGGTGTTTTTGTTGTAGCTTCAGTTGAACTGGTGGGATGGGCCACCCCACTACTGATACTATCAGGCTTGGCTGAGGGGAAATTCCTTTAGACATGACCCGGAAGACCACACTTATAGAATACCTTACCAAGGCGACTGTTATATCCCGCATTTTTATACGTTGGAATATTGCGGGAAGTTGGGGGCAAGGTCATTTTCCGGTTTTGCGGCAATGCGCAAGTCGTTTTTAAAATATTATTGTCATGGAAATTTAAGGGCAAACTTGGAATTGGAAATAATTTCATGAAATGGCATAAGTATACATCATATATTTGTGGGCTAAATGTATATATATGTATGGACCAAGCCCAATTTAATTATGGACAAAGATGACCAAGCCCAAATTAGTAGTCATCTTTTAATAAGTAAGAGAAAAATCTAGAAATTTGGAGAAAAAAAGAGGGGTGTGGCCGGCCATGTGCATGGTGTGCATGGTCATGTGCCATACTTATATATATATATATATATAAGCAAGGCTTGCAAAGGAAGCCAAAAAAATTCATCATTTCAATTTCTAGAGAAATCAAGAGAAAGAAAAGAAAGAAGGAGAAATCAGCCAAGGGGGCTGGCCGAACCAGCCCCATGAGAGTTCTTCAAGAAAATTTTGTTTCTTCAAGTTTTTCCTACTAGTTGAAGGGTTCTCTACAACATGGAGTGATTGTAGAAGCATGAAAAATACTCTTTCTTGCAAAAAGGGAAGCTAGCCGAGAGAGACATGGAAGGAAAAGGTAAGGTTTAATCCTTGTTTTCATATGTTATGCAAGAATTGTGGATGTTGTAGAGTGTGTAAATGAATGAAGTTCTTGAAAGTAGGATGATATTGAAGTATAGTCGTGTATGTGTGTGTTTAACCGTGTGCATGAAGGATTGTGTTGGAGTGATGAATCGATTGTATTCAACATGTTTATGTGTTGTTGTAATGTGTAGAAAACAAATGAAATTCATGAAGTTGAGTGTGTTGGAGTTATGGCCGAAAGTGGGCTGTTTTATGTGGAAGAGATGAATAAATTTTATTTAGTATTTCGCTTGTCGTCGTTATGGATTATGAGATGAAAAGAAGGCTTAATGATCCAAATGGAAGATAGAATTGTATGGGCTGATTCGGAGCTTAGTGTGATTTCAATGTGTTTCTTGAATTTATGGAAATAAGGTTGCTAACATATGAGATTGTTGATATAGTTTATGAAGTTGAAAGAAAGAAATGTATTGTGTTGTGTTCTCGGGTTTGGTAGTTTTCGGGTGAAGTGGTATGTGATTTGCAATGTTTCGAATATTGTATGGATTACTTGAAATGTTCTTAAATCGTGTTTGAAAGGCCTCGGAATAATAGTGAACGAATGATCAATAATGTGAGTTTGAATATACGTAGCTTACTTGAAGGTGAATGAGATGTTATTGAATTGAATTGAATATGTTTGGAGATGTTATTGTTCGTATTGTTGTTGGTTTGGCCGGGTTGAATTCCGGATTGTTGTTGATTGAAATTAGCCAAGTTGAACTTGGTGGGATGGAGTATTTATAGGGGAAATGCTGCCAAAATTTCGTGACAGTGTTACTTTGAAAAATCAACTCATAAACGCCCCTAACTAAGGTTTGGTAAATGTGACCAATTTGTAGATTTTGGCGGATTTGGAACTTGAATTTGGAGTCGCACGAGAAGCAGAAAAGGTATGTAAGGCTTACCCCTTCTTTCTATGGCATGTCTTAGATGTAATAGGCTTGAATACGTGTCTCGGGGATTACTCTGATCCTAGAAATCCGAGAGTGAAATTTGATTACTATTCATTCAAGAAAATTGAATCAAATGTTCATGAATAGTTGAAAGAAGGGTCTAAACATCTAGAACTTGTTAGAATAAGACCCGTATGCCCTAAGACTCTCATAAGTCATGTCACGAAACGTTTTATACGTAAATTATGTACGCCGCCTCATTTGACTCGGTGGGCCCACTATTCCCGATTCCCTCCCGTTGTCCTATTGGGCTTATTTTCCATTCTATAGCTAAGAACACTTATGGACATCCTTCCGACTACTAAATAAAAGTTGTTTTTAACTAAACCCTCGACCCCAAGGTATGATTTTCTTTACTAAAAAGTTTACAAGTATTTTCCAAAATATACATTTTTCTTTAAAAACTAAGTTTTACAATATTGCCAGTTTTTTTATGACCTAAACAACGACTATAATCCTATGATGACTATGAATCTATGATGTCTATGATCCTATGACAACTATGATCCTATGGGGACTATGATTCTATGATGACTATGATTCTATGATGTCTATGATTCTATGATGTCTATGATTCTATGGGGACTATGATTCTATGATGGCTATGGTTCTATGATGACTATGACTCTATGATGACAATGATTCTATGATGACAATGATGATGTCAGCTATGCTATGTCTATGACCCGATATGCTATGATATGTTCTATGTTGATAGTCTCGCCTTATGATTATCCTTCATCCAAGGTGAGACAAAGCGTCCATGATTACTCCATAATGCGATCGGAGGTTTCCGACCTTACGTCACTCCGATAAGTACATGATTTCCTTGGGCTCTCTTGCATGCTAAATACGAACATGGGTTGGGGGGATGGGATACTTGAATACTTGGAACGGGAAGGAAACTATGTTTCATTGCCACAGTCGGTTTATCATCCCGGACGCGGGATGCCTGGGACGCGGGATTTATGGCCGAGTCGGGAGTATTCCACGCTATGTGGGCGGAGCGTTCGTGCGGCACTATGACCGATATGACCAAATAAGCATGCATGGCATCCGCCCTGTGGGCACTCATATGCACAAAGTTACTCGCTATCCTATGATATGTTCTATGCTCTCCATGCAATATATGATTCCTATGTACAGTCACACAAACTTGCCTGACATGATATGTTCTATGTTTCTATGCGGTTATTGTTCACGTATACATTTCTTACTATGTTATTATTCATGCCTTACATACTCGGTGACATTGTTCGCATCGACCCTCTTCTTCGGGGGCTGCGTTTCATGCCGCGCGGGGTACACCCGTGACGACGCAAAGTTAGCATAGAAGATGTTTCAGCGAAGTTGGCGAACTCCGTTTGCTCTGGAGTGTAGCCGAGTCAGCGCACACGTGCTATGATATCTGATTACAGTTAGAGACTTTGCAGACAGAGTCGTGGGTCTAAGGTGTCAGCCTTAAAAAGAGTTTCTCTGGTTGACGTGTTTTATTATACGGAGCCCTCATATTTTCAATCCGTATTTACTTTGAGAAATGACGAAAAGATTTTGAAAAAAAAAAAAAAAAAATTTGCTATGTATTTTACTTCATTTTGTCTTAAGAATCCAAAGAGTTCATATGTGTAATAAGAGTTAGCGGGTTCGCTCGGCTCCGTACACGGGGTCGGGTGCCCATCACACCCTAGCAAAGTCGGGGTGTGACAGCGACAAACCCCTCAATGGACCTTTCCACACTGATTGCAAATAGGCGGCCATTACGGCCTTTGACTTGTGCTACCCTGAGTTTGGGGTCTGATACTCCATAACTCTACTTCCTAACTAGATTGGTGATACTTGGGTCTCGGAGATGGTACACTGGCTACAGAAAGTGAAGGTCCTGATGACCTCTTATTATATAATGATCCATCGCCACCTCCTTGAGACTGAGACACTCTATAGTTACCTACCGACATAGACATCTTAATAATCTCCCTATATTTCTCTTTCTAAAGCCTTCTGTCCCTCTTTCTATCTTTAAACTTCTGAGCAAAAACTACCATCTTGGTGATGGTCATATCCTGATTCAAAGCAGCAATAGAAGCTTCCCTAAATCAAGTTCTATGACCAATCAAAAATCTTCGGACTCCGACCCACATAGTAGACACCATATCTGGATAATATTCTACTAGAGAAACAAACTTGAGGTAGTATTCATTCACACTAATTTCATTCTGCCTAAGCCTTAGCCCCCCGAATCTCCAAAGGCAAAAAGTGGTAAATGAAAGCCTCTGCGAACTTATCCCAAACTGTTGCATTCTTCCTTCAAAGATCTTCCCATGATTCATACCATATGTAGCAACATGCTTCAGCTGATAGGCAGCAAATTCAACTTTCTCGGTTCCAGTAGTATGTATGATTCAGAGAGTCCTCTGGATCTCATCAATGAAGTTTTGTGAATCCTCATTAGGATTTGACCATGTGAATGCTGAAGGTTCATACAGATGATTCTCTAATTCTAGAACTTGACGTCCCTTCATGAGAACCAACACTTAGAGGTGCTATCCCCTAACCTGAGACTGAGTAGTGACAATCTAGTGAGTAACTGAATAGCTCTCCTAATGTCAACATCAGATGAACTGGCGGTGGAGTAACTGTAGTTGTACGACCTCCGTAGGACTCTAAGTAGGGGGTGGAGATGAAGCCTGACGTACCTGACCAGATGCAAGTCCTTGAGCCCTAGTTCAAACTCCCTCCGTCTAAGAGCCTACTTCTGGGGCATCATCCACATTATCCCTTTGGCTCGTGGTTGATTTCCTTTTTGCAGGCATTTCTGAAAGAAACATAGTAAGCACGATTAAGAATTCATGCTTAAGGCCCAACTCATTGGCACGATCTAGAGTAGGAAAGAAGTTTAACTTAACTTCAATATCCTGTAACCTCCTAATTATAAGTGTGGCGCGCTTTACACTCATTAGTATGACTCTACTAGACACGACTTCATAGACTCCCTAGGATACTTGAACCTAGTACTCTGATAGCAAGTTTGTCATATCCCGAACCATGGCCTGAGCGGCCTGGCACTCGGTGCCTGAACTTGACCGAGCATACCACATAACATAATCATATTACTTAAGATAGGCATTAATAACATAAGGCAAAAATCATAAGATAGAGTCTGTTGAAAATATCTCCATTCATATTGCTTAAGTTCAATCTAAGACATGAGACAAAACCAAATAAGTCAATATCTGCATAACTGACTTGCTAGTCCTTGAAGCCTCTATGGCATGAATATGAAAAAAAACTGTTTACTGGGACAAGGCCCGACATACGCAAAATAGCCAAAAATGCTAAACATAAAGATAACTACACCTCAACGATCAAATGGGGCTCACCAATAGCTGAGAGTGCAGCAACCTAGTGTGGAGTGGTATCGCCTTGAATATATGTAGCTACATCGTGAAATGCAGCGCCCTCGGCAAAGGGAGGTAAGTAGTGGAATAACACTCGTTTGTAAAACCAATTGAAATGGGTAGCCTAAATCAATAGCATAAGGATATAAACTGATAAAGTAACTGAAACATAGACATAACTAAACAAAAGTGTCAATAAACATAGAAATTTCTATAACATAGGAGAGTTACCTAATTGCCGACTTATTATAATACACCATGTATTTTATCATTGGCGCATGATTATGCCCTATTGGTGGCTCTATCATGTAATTAATCATACTGGGTTCATAATTCATTTCAACATAGAGAATAGGTATCTCAAACAATGCACCATGGGTCGTGTCATGAAGGGTAGCGTCACCCACTACAGGCTACATATCATCATGCACCATGGTTCATAACATGACGGGTAGCATCATGCACTACTAGGCTACATCCTTACTTTCTATAGGTACTTTCAGATACACACAAGGGTGAGATTCATATAGTAGGTGTTCTTGAATTTAGTCATGCTTGTATCAACACGATTTCATCTCTTCAATTCTATATAATTTTGCGGATTATGTCATGAGTTCATAAACAATAGAATCATCATATTTATACCCTTTTGAAGAAGTATCATAAGTTGAGAAACTTTCATATTATTGACATTAAAACATAGGATTCATGGTATGACCCAATTATGCTCAAGGTATGACCCACACTTGGAAAATACGGCCTATACATCCCATCGTGAGTCAACAAAATATTGTTTAGTAAAATGTTCATAACATTTTATGCCGAGCTCTGATTGACTTGATCTTTATATAGTTGGAGAGGTTTTTCAAAGGGCTACAATTTTAATGCTATGGATTTTCCCAGATTCACAACCAATAAGGGGGTTATACGCTCTTGAAGTGGGGCCTTGTGCAAACTCACTTGGAAACTTGGTCTGTAGCATAACTTTCAATTTTATTTTGTCCTAAGACTCTCCTTATAACTTTATTAGGTTTCAAAATACTTCCTACACAAGGATTCAAAGTTTAACTATATGGAATCCTTACCATAAGTTGAACACATGAAATTAGCATTGCAGTAGGTGAGAGAATAGCCAGTGTGCATATAGGGAAAAAAGGAAGATCTAAGTCGAACAAGGATTGGTTTCAAGTACAATTATGAAACCAATACATGGTTAGATTCAACTATTCAAGGGTTCCAACTACTACTATCTAAACACAACACAAACAAACTTTGAAGCTCAACCACAACCATAATAAGAAATCCAACGAGAGGCAGAATGAGTTGAGTCAACACTTAGGGGTCGTTTGGTTCAAAAACAAATTACGCTGGGATAAGTTATCTTTGGGATTAATTACGTTGGGATAAGTTATGCTAGGATTAGTTATTCTGGAGATATTTTTTATTGACTGTTTGGTATGTTGGACTAAAAGTATTATACATAATTTCTAAAAAGAAAAGGTTTCTTCCTTATATAGGGATAACTTATCCTGGGATAACTTATTCCACCCTATGGCAGGTATAAGTTATCCCAACACTATTTTTACTCCTGGGATAACTTATCCCATGATTACTAACCAAACAAGGGATAAGGAATTGCTAAATTCTTATCCCAGGACTATTTATGTTTATCCTTTGTACCAAACGATCCGTTAATGTCAAGAAGAGCCAACTATATATCGACAAAGAACCAAAGCAATTCAAGATTTATTATTAAGTTCTTTAGTTGTAATAGTTAGGTTCTGTTGTGGTTTATTACGTAGCTACTGGGTCAATGATAGTTTATGAGCTTGCATTAAAGTTTTAATGATTTGACAAAAAATGTACCGGATGACAATCAAGGGAGACATAAGGAAGGATTTATTGAAGAACCAGATATCCAAATAGATCTCCAAATGATTCAGTGAAGTGGTCATATCAACAAAAAAACTGCTCAGAGGAACTGATTCTTACTATCATGCAACTGGAGACTGGAAAGGTAGACATAAGACAATACGATATATGGACTGATTCCTATTCGATGAAAGGTTGGAATTCAAGTTATGGTAATAATTCCATAAGTTGATCAACATGGAACTAACATTGAAGTAGGAAGACAATTAGCTGACGCTCATACAAGGAAAAAAGGAAGATTCAAGTCAAATAAGGTTTGGTTTTGGGTACAATTATAAGCCAAAAATTCGTCGGATTCAACAATTCAAGAACGGTAACTACTTTTATATATACATAGCACAAACAAGATTTGGATCTTAACCACAACCACAAATTACAACATTCCAACAAGAGGCTAAGTGAGCGCAGTCAACACTTTGTCTTAAGAGAGCCAAATTCAAGTCGACATAGAACCAAAGCTTATTAAGATTATCATTAAGTTCTTTAGTTGTCTAGGTTTGGTTCTCTTATGGTTCCATTGATTTATCTTTTCAACCACTGTGTAATAGGTGTTTGTTGGTAAAATAGTTGTTAAAGATGGACTTTAAAAAAACAGGTCCCATAGGTTATTGTAAACCTTTGTACGTATCTAGATTTTTGTGCATTTTAGCAAAGCCCCATAAGAGATAGGTCGTGGTTTTTGACTATCTTCAGCAAGGAGTTTTTCACGTAAAAATTAGTGTGTTGATTTACTTTATTCCATTGCATATTGCATAGTTATTCTAAGAACCAGATTCTTAGAGTGCATAGTAGTAGTCTGATCCTAACACTTATTATTTGGTAGAGAGATTCGGCGTGACGCTCACTGAACCTCCGTAATATCTAACAAGTCGAGTCTTATGTCGGTCATATAGAACACCAACACATAGAAAAAGGGCTGAAGAAACCAGTCCATGACTTGACATCCGTAAAATGCTACCTCCAATCAAAGTCTCTTTACATTGGTTTTTTGTATCCTTTATTAATAATATGAGGCTATTTATGGTGTATATTGCTATTATTTCTGGTAAATTTAGTTATGAAGAGAATTGGGATCAAACCAAGTGAAAACAAAGAAAAGAAAATATGTGAGAAAAGACCTTTCGTTAACGCCAAGGTAGGGTCGCGAATGTGAATGTAGGGCCACGAATGCGATTGTTAGTCGGTTAACTACCCTTCTCGAATGCGAGGGTACTGACGCTAATGCGAAGAAGACTGTTGGGCAGCTTCTTGGCAGAAATGGAAGCTCACAATTTTTGTTATCCAAAACCACGTAAGACTCGACCGATACCATTTTAGAAGACATCTTTGGCAAAAGACACAAGTCTTGGGAGCTAGGGTTCTTACACCACACTTTGGGGTTATAGATTTGAAGATTTGGTTGAGCACTTTCTTGAACATTTACATCATTTCCTTAATTTCTTGCTTTGTACTGAACATCACATCTAAGTGTGTAGTATTTATTTCTTCACTTGAATCTTGTTTATGGGAATATTCATGATGAAAGTTTGCATTGAAACTCTTGTTTTTTCTTCTGTATTGAACGATTTTTATTCTTAATGAAGTGAGTTATTGTTTCATTAATTATTCTTGTTCTTTGATGACTATTAATGGAGTAGCTAACCCTAGGACTCATGCATTTACTTCAGTTTAAACTTGGAAGAGGCATACTCGGGGTTGAGAAAGATTAATTAACAAGAATTTGGGGTGTTAACCCTAATCTAATAGAATCAAACTAGGTATAGGAGAACCACTTGTATCCATATTTGGGTGTTATTAATGCTCCTAATTGCTTTAGGGATATTCTATTAGGTAGTCTTGTTAGTCTTCAGAAGAAGCTAATATATAGTCACTATCTGAGGCTAATCAATATAAGCTCGCCATTAGTTGTAAATCATGAAATAAATTAGATCGTTACTTGAGAGTAATGTCCTTTGTTTCCATGCTTGTATCCATTCTTTCTTTCTAGGTTAGTTTACATTTCTGCATTAAACGTAATTTTCTCTTTAAACCACTTTTAAGTGTTCGTCTTAGCTGTTGTTGGTGATAATTCCTACTTTTCTTAGTTTCTTACATATTATTCTCTGTGGGATCGACTCTGCTCATAGTGGGGCTAATTATACTGCATACGAAGTGTATATTTCTATTTAATAGAGTGTATTTTGACGTTATTAATTTTGACGCTGTTGTTGGGGAATAATTTTGCATATTTGGGATTGTTTGAGAAATAAGCTAACTTACTTTGATCCAAGCTTGTGAATATCTGTGTAGCTTTTTTTTTTTTTTTTATTTTTTTTTTTTTTTTAATAAATGACATCATTCAATGAAAATGGTTGGATCCTAGTTGTTCACACTTTGATGACCCATGCCCTTATAATGGAGGACCACACTCTTGGAAAAATTATCTAAATTCTCTCGGCGGTGGGTTGTGCGTACAATCTCAAACTTATGAGTGGAGTATATACGATAGATGTGGTGGTCAAAATGGCCATTGGGCTAATTTTGCTTATGTGTCCTTCCCTTCCCCAAACCCCCACTATGACGATCCTATTTTTAGTTTTGATGATTATAGGGCTATGTAAGTAGAAGAATTCTCAGATGCTCAAAATAAGAGGATCATGCTCATGACGGAGGCCATTCTTGAAATGAAGAAAAGCGAAACTTGGCCCTCGAGGATTTGAAACAAGCTCCAAATCGGAATGATGCGGCTATTCACACCTTGGAAGATCAAATTATTACACATTGTACTTTCATGTTAGAATGCGTCGTAAGTGAATCAATATGAGTTGGAGAGGTTAAGGACTTTTACAAAGATAATGATGGGTTAAAACAAGTGTTAAGGAAGTATCGTGAGGGTTGAAGGTTAAACGAATCAAGGATGTTATAACCCGTACTTTCGGGTAAAACTAGGAGTGCTTAATATTATAAGGAGGTCATGTTTTAAGGTAATTGAATCATATAATATTCGTATGTTAAGTTTTGAAGTCAAACAATTTGTAAAACATAAGTCGGCAAAAGTTATCATAAGTTACGTTCATAATTTAGTGAAATTTGGGTCTAATGTCACCGAGATTTTATCCCAATACAGTTGGATTTACGGGGTGATCCGCCCACCAAATTGAAGGTCTAAGAATCTAGTGTCCAACACATTAAACCGTTTGTCGATACGACGTTGGAGTAGAGAGATATTCACATTTTTGCAAAATTGCACAGGCAGCCCCTTTGGGACCCAGTTGAGGCGGTGGAAGTTTCTTGGTTCTCTTTAATGCGGTGGCCTTCTATTTTGCATCATTTTTTACCATACCAGATCCTAGACAACCCCTAAACTCTCTCTAAACATTCCCTCATGATTCAAGAGTGAATCTAAGGCCAAACTACGTAAGTATATCATCAAAATCTCATAGAACTAGCGGGGAGTGCTTCTATGGCGTTGTTGTTGCGTTGAGGGTTCCTTTAAGTTGAAGAAATCTTTGGTTGAAGGTTATTGTTTATGTTTGAGGTAAGGTTTTTCCTCTTCCACATGCATTTGAGTTCATATGAGTTGTAGCTAGATTGTTTGGTTGAGAACTTAATGTTGGAAATCGTATATGATCTAGTTGTGAGTTGCTGGACTATTTTGAAATTGTTCTAAGTTAATTTGTGGCTGGTTTTCGAGATTTAAGGTAATCTTTTTCTTCTTCAAGTATAAGAGTTAGTTTAGGTTCTTGACATGCTGGATGCTTGAAAACATGCAATATGTCGACTAGAAGTTGTGAACTCGATATTAAATATTAGGCTGAAGTGATGAAAACACCCCTAAACTTGGCACAGTTTCATAGCTTGGTCCTGGAACTATTGAAACACTTAAAAACACCCTTGATCTTGACTAAATGGATTTTGATTCACCCCCACGTAGACATGCCGCGGCAAGTGGAATGCACTCGCAGTCCACTTGGCATTTTCGTCCTATGTGTCCTCCACATAGATAAATTGTTTTTAAAAAAAATTTAAAACTGATTATTTTTCATTAAAAATGGTAAAATTGATTTTTTTAATAAAAAATCTGGAACAATGGAATATTTATTTTAAATCTAGAAAATGTGATTTTAAGGAAAAAAAACTGAAAAACTAGAGTTTTAATTAAAATATCTATAAAAATTGGATTTTTTTACTTGATTTTTTTTTAAAAGTGTCCTAAAAAATCGTATTTTCATGATTCTTTTAAGACACTTCTTTAAAAATGAACTGGAAAACAGTGGATTAAAACTGGAGTCTTATACAAATATGGAAAAACTGATTTTTTTAAAAAAATGTGGAAAATCCATTTTTTTAAGAAAATAATACTGAAAAATTAGATTATTTTTTAAATCTAGAAAAAAATTATCAGTATTCCAAATTTTAAAAAAGTCCAGATTTTTAATCAAAAATTCAATTTTCCAGATTCTTTTTTAGAAAAATGGGTTCATTTAGTTTTCCAGATTTTAAAAAAGTCCAGATTGTTTAATAAAAAAAATTCAAATTTTCCAGTTTTTTTTTTTTTTTTAAAATAACGGTTTTCGATTTTTTTTTTTTTTGAAATTCAATTTTCAAGATTTAAAAAGTTTCAGGTTTTTTAATAAAAAAATCCAGATAGCCAAGATCAGGGGTGTTTTTAAGTGTGACAATAGTTCAGGGACTAAACGACAAAACCGTGCCAAGTTTAGGGATGTTTTCATCACTTAAGCCTAAATATTATTGTGTGTGTGTGTGTGTGTGTGTTTTTTTTTTTTTTTGTGGGGATATTTGGCTGTGTTGTGGTACTGGAAGTATATAGTTAAAGATTGTATGCATTTCTTGTTGTTTTTATGGAGTTGGGAAAGTAAGGAAAACGGGGGAGATGCTATCGATTTTATATAGAATGAACTTGCCGCTAGATTGGGGATTGTTGAACCACTCGTAAATAACGTTAGTACCCTTATTGTTGGTTGTAGACTTAGGCGTGAACAAGGTTGATTCCGGCTTGATACGTCGTGGTTCGATATAAAGTATGTTAAGGCTAAATTTCCTTCTTTTGGCATGTTCTAAATTGAACGAAGCATAGCCGAACGTCCCTTTCCAAAGATGGATCTGCTCTTAGTAATAGATCGTTATGATCATTTTTCACATCTATGATTCATAAGTACCTTATGTCTTGTTTTCCTTGGTTGATAATGGAAAGTATGATGTCATGTTAGTCACATAATGATAGTCGGAGGTGTAATGACCTTACGTCACTCTGTTACACTCATAAGGTGTTCTAATGATCATCATGCATCTATATATGTATATATGTATCTTGATAGCGTTATATATGCGTATATGTATAGTACGTAACACCACTGATCAGTTGGTTATTATGATGAAGATGGTGATGCCCACAGAGGCCCGATGACGCTATATGCACATATATATGGTATAAGTGTCTTGATGGCGTTATATACACGTATACGGTATTTATGCATATCATGGATCACAATGGCAATCTGAGTTAAAGGTTGATCCTTCTCAACTCTCTTTACATTTATGTCCTTGTTTATGTCCTTATCTACCTTACATACTCAGTACATTATTCGTACTGACGCTCCTTTGACGGGGGCACTGCATTTCATGCCTGCAGGTTTTGGTAGACAGATTGACGGACCTACTCAGAAGGTGGTTTGGCTCAGCGGTGGATTGGCGCACTCCGTTTGTTCTGGAGTTGCCATTTGAGTCGGTATGAGCCTATGTATAAGATATAGGTATGGCGGGGCCCTGTCCCGACTTTATGACGATTATGCTATTCTTAGAGGCTTGTGGACAGATGTCCTATGTGTAAATGATTTTGTGCGACCTTGTCGGCCCATCTATATACTTATGTGTGTCATTTTGGGATGTAAGTAATCGTATAGCTTACTATATTTATTCAGAATGATACATGGTGGCCTTGACGGCTCGTTTTCATATTAAGTTGGTTGTTGACTAACATACGTGGGTGCTCGATAAGTAAGGTCGGGTGCCGGTCTTGCCCCTCCGGTTTGGGGTGTGACACAAATGAAATCATTGGTGAGGCTCATAACGCTCACCAACTTGAGAGTGTTAAAAGAGGTCAAGAAAATTCCAAATTCGAGAAATGAGCTTCACGGCGAGGAATCAAGAATTGAACAGCCGCCAACCAACTACATGCTCATTAGAGATGCAAAAAAAGAAAAAGAATTAGAGTCAATCAACGTCATGAAAAATATGGTTGATGATGACTCTTGTTCAGGGGGAAAAAGAGGATATCAACATCCAGACAAGATTGCAAGTTGGGAGCGTAAAAGTCTCATTCCAACCAGTTTTCAACATTGGATTTATTTGGTGATATGGGAATTGAACCACATAAATCCATGTTGGATGGCGACGAAGAAAGACAAGAGTTGTCATCTTGAAATTTGAGAACCCAAGAAGGCAAAATGACATTCCTCACATGAAAGACTAGAAGTGCAAAATGAAGAAATTGGTGTTTGGCTTGTTCATATACATACCACCCCCACCGCTCATGGTTACAAACTTGAGTCCAAGTTAGGTGCCCAATTCATAAGTTCCAAATGGACAAAAAGGCGGTGAAGTTGGTAACCATCGTGATGTTAAATCAAGCGCTTGGTGAGGGGCAACCCATTGTTTTCAAAATTTTAGGTCGTTTTTTGAAATTTCTTTTTTAGAATAGTTTATTCTATTATTTTTTACTATTTGCAAAGTTTCAAAATTTTTGGTGTTGATTTGAGCAGGTCGGGGTGTCGAAACAGCCCAAAACCAGTAGCTGTTGAAAATTGCAGTAACTAAAGCAGACAGGCTTCATCACGAATACAGCCTCTTAACTGAGAACACACGAGGTGAGGACAATTTTCCCTTCGCAATTAGGTAACAGTGTCGCAAACGCGGTGCTTTTACTGGGCCCAAGTATTGAAAAGTTCAAAAATCAGAAATTAATCCTTCATTTTGGCCAAAGCCAGAAACGCTGCTCCTAATTCCCCTAACCCCCAATCATCTCAAATTCCCCAATTTTCCATATCCATGGTGATCTTCCAACTTGAAATATCTAAGGTATGTTTGCTCACTCTCTTGTTACTTGAAGTGTTTCCTCTTCTTCTTGTGCTAATAGTATAAAAGCCAGCCATGTTCTTCCATATTTAGGGTTGAGATTTTAAGTTTTGATGGTGAATCTTGTGTAAGAAATTGTTCTTGCTAGTCGGGTGAAGTTGGCATTGAGTGTGAGTGTTTATTATTGACAAAATTTGGGGACCAATATGTGCTAAAATGGACTGTGATGGGCAAATAAAAACTATGCCTACCATTTGTTTGGAAAAATTCTTCTAAGAATTCTAAACTGGGCAAAGAAGATAACCTTCGCGAATGCGAAGGGAATCGTTCTGAGAAAAAAAATTTGCTCTTCGCGAACGCAAGTGTCTGGCTGGGAACCCGAAGAGCAATAACTAGCAGTCCCAAAATTATTCAAAACAGTAGCTTTGTACAATTTGGCCTGGGAACTTATTTGACCATTTCTTTGGCCTCTATACCTTATAATACATTGATTTAATTAACCATACGAGTGCTTGACATGTTTACTCCTTTTGTAGGTACTTTGGGCATAAAATGGCCGCCTAAATCTATGAAATTGAGCAGGAAAATGTCCCTCAAGTTGAGGAAGAGGAACCCTTTAACCATGAAAAGTTCTTATCTGCTGCATGTCAATGAAAATACGACGAACTCTTGTCCAAAACCATCGTCGGGGAAAGAGGCATAAACATGGACGAGGTTGAACGTTTAATGCTGGAATTCTACACAAGATTGGTAGAAAGTGGGTGGATATTCTTTGCTCCTCAACCAAATGATGCCACCTACACAGTGGTACTAGAACTTTATGCAAATACCACCAGAATCGACTTACAAGAATCCTTAGTTACCATTGTCCGGGGTGTACAAGTCAGTTTCAAACCAGAGATAATCATGTCATGACCCAGCCCCGTGGGCCGTGACTGGCGCCCTATTTGGACACCCAAACGGACATTCATATCAAATCGTCATAATTTACCATAGCTCGTACGTCATAATCATTGATTAAAGCGAGTATGAAAATAAATACCAATTTAAGCAATGCGAATGTAAAATACCATATCAAGTCGAAGAGCGGCGGAATATA
>NC_081353.1:15800069-15951980 GCF_029784015.1 Lycium ferocissimum
AATATAAATATGAATATGGATATAAATATGTATACGAATACGAATACGAATATGAATATGGATACGGATATGGATATGTATGTGTGCATGTACACAAACACGCATTAGAAATGGAAGGTCCCTATGGAAGACAAGTAAGTGTCTATGACGATAGTTCTACTACCTCCCATCTTATGCTATTTTTTATGTTGTCTATTATGCTTCTATAATGATGTTGATTATGCTTTACATACTCAGTAAATTCTTCGTCTTGCGTCCTTTTGTTTGTGAATGACTGCGTCATGCCGCGGGTGGCCGGGGAGACGGCTTAATCCATAGCTTTATTACTCGGGGACTACGTAGCGGGGCTCCGTTTCATTCGGAGCTACGGCTTTTGGTATCTATTCTTTTGTGTACATACTTATGGGCATGGCGGGGTCTGTCCGCCTATATGATGTGACATACTCTTCTTAGAGGCTCGTAGACATGTGTATATAGTTAGATGTATTTGGCCTTGTCGGCTTATATTTTGGATATCATTTTGTTAGCCTCGTCGGCTTATATACATTGATATGGGCATAGTTGTTGATTATGATATAGATGTATTGTTGCCCAATGACATTAGTATGAATGATGGATAAAAAGTATGACTTAGCCATGTGGCTCACCTAGATGTAAATGTGAATGTACGATAAGAGGTGCCCGGGTGGGTTAGCACTGGGTACCCGTCATGGCCCTCCGGTTGGGTCGTGACAATCTCCAGCTCCGATTGGGGCACATTTTAGCAATGTTTAGCCTTTCTCGTCATCTGCTAGTTTGATGCAGACTTCAGGTGGGCCCACAAACTATTTTATGTTTTATTTTGATAACGTGCAGTGAGGATACTGAAATATTTTTAGTTGGGGTGGCATATGGTAGCATACTGTGTTTCTTTATGTTGATTTGTGCCCTTGTCGGGTTTTTAGTTTATGTATAGATATTGTGTGCCCTTGTTGGGCTTTTAGTTAATGTATGGATATTGTGTGCACTTCTCAGGCTTGTTTTACTATTTATGGATGATCACGTGTCCTTGTCGGGCTTATTTGTGATTGTTAGTGTAATTTTGGATTAGTCACTTTTTTTGTTTCATTTTCTTTATTAGCTTTTAGTCTTTTAGTTTATATGTAGGTGCCCTTCCGAGTAAAAATGTGGAAACTTGTGGCTTGTTTGGTACTAGTAGAGTTAGTCTCTTGCATGGCTGCCGAGCTAGAGCCAAAACAATCAAATTTGCACGTTACCTTTTCGGAGAGCCTCCAAGTACTCAAAGTCTATCCATTATCGAATTGTAAGTTAGAAATAAGAAACAATGATACCCATAGTGCTATACTATCGTTCGACTAAAAAACAACTAAGAAAAGGGGGAAAACGGGCTCATAAGAGTAAAACGGGTATTTCAAAGATGAAATAGGTAACCCAATGTTCTAGAAGTTCAATTCTACTCTCCAATTGCTAAATTAGCTCAAGAATTAGTGAATTTCATCATTCAAGTCAAAACCCCAATTTGGGTATAAACTCTAACTTTCAATCCTTCAATTCAACAACTATATGGAAGATTCAAGCCTATTGGTCACTAATTCATCAAATTCCATGTTTAGATTGGTCAAATCTATCAAAAAATCGCATATTGGAAGACTAAATATCAAATAAAGAAGTAAACGTCAAAATCCATCTTCTTCCTTAAGTTCTATAAATTTTCTACCATGGATTCATGCTTAAGAAAGGTAAATAGATGAAATCAAGGTTAGAGAACTTACCCTCAAGAAGAATCTACTTAGAACCTCTTCCATTCGCCTTAAAGACACTTCGGAATAATAAATGTAGGACTAGGAAATGAAGGGTTTTATTTAGCATTATATAGGATACTGTTCTGCGTTTCTCGCAGCAGCAGTAGTGGGACCGCTACCACGACTCCCCACTTGTTACAGCGTATCCGCTCCAGTGAATTCCATAAATCCTCTCAGCTCCCACTAGCGAACCAGGCCTCGCCGAGGCGGGTCCGCTATAGCGCACAAGGCCTTACCGTAACGAGGTAACAGACACCAGTAGATTGCTGGTTTTTCACTATCTCATTCCCAAAACCCGACAATCACCCTATATCTCCCAGATGCAAACCAGATATGAAATCATACATAAGAACATGCTGCAAACTCACTCGTGATCTCGGAATTCCCAATGGGGGTCTGTTTGACCGGGTCAACACCTAATGGCCAAAGACCATCTTTCCAACCAATAACTCAAAACGCTTCCGAGTGCCTTGGAAATCGAACTGAACATCCACCAAGTCATAATCGACCATTTGAACCTCTCGAAATTGATGGATTTTCGAAAAAGGTCCATTTATCCAAAAGTCAACTATCGGTCAACCATTTTTTACTTTAAGGCTCTATCTCTCTTAAGTCATCATAAAATCGCCTGACTACCTCGGGAACTGTGCCACTCATCCCCGTGGGTCAAAATTGTACTAATAGGGCTCGGGAAAGGGTCAACGGGGGTAAATAGGTCAAAAGCACTATAACGACCAAACGGGTCATTACATTAGATACCAATTAAACAATCACTCGTCTTCGAGCGACAAGAAAAGGAACAGGGAAAGGTACCTGAGTCAGCAAACAACTAGGGATATCTAGAACGCATATTGAACTTGGTCTCCCATGTGGCCTCTTCAATAGGACGGTGCTTCCATTGCAACTTAACATAAGCTATCTCCTTAGACCTTAACTTTCTCACCTGCCTATCCAAGATCGCTATAGGCTCCTCCTCATAAGACAGATTCTCATCAAGCAACACAAAATCCCAACGAATGATATAAGACCCGTCTGAATGGTACCTCTTCAAAGATAGAAACATGGAATACCGGATGAACATCTGACAGGCCTGGTGGCAAGGCTAACTCCTAAGCAACAACACCAACATGACTGAAAATCTCAGATGGACAAATGTACCTCGGGCTCAACTTGCCCCTCTTCCCAAATCGCATCACACCCTTTATGGGTGAAATCTTCAGAAGAATCTGCTTACCCTCCATAAACTCTAAATCTCGAACCTTCCAGTCCGCATACATCTTTTGCCTATGCTGAGTTGCCAGAAACTTTTCCTGAATAAGCTTCACCTTGCCCAAAGACTCCCTCAGCAAATTTGTACCCCAAGGTCGAACCTCAAAAGTACCAAACCACCTAATAGGAGAACGACACCTCCTACCATATAAGGCCTCGAATACTATTGTTGTACGCGAACTCTGCCAAGGGTAAGAACTGGTCCCAATGACCACCAAAATCAATAACACAGGCTCTCAACATATCCTCAAGCACCTGAGTACCTCGGTGCTAAGATCTAACTGAGTACCCAACTCATCCTGCAAGGTCTTCCAGAAATGGGAGGTAAACTGAGTGCCTCAATCAGAAATAATAGAAATAGGAATCCCGTGCAATCACACTATTTTTCAGATGTAAATCCTGGCCAACTTCTCTGCATTATAAGTAACCTGAACTGGGATGAAATGAGCAGACTTAGTCAATCAATCAACAATAACCCAAACTGAATCGAACTTGCCCAAGGTCTTCTGAAGACCCACAACAAAATCCATGGCAATCCTCTCCTACTTCCACTCAGGAATGGACATCCTCTAGAGCACCCCACCAGGTCTCAGGTGCTCATACTTGACTTGATGGAAATTCAAACACTGAGCAAAAAAATTTGCAATATCTTTTTTCATCCTGCCCCACCAGTAGTGCTATCTCAAATCACAATACATCTTAGTCGTACCTGGATGAATAGAATACCTGGAACTATGAGCCTCGCCTAATATCAAGCGAATCAGACCACCCACACGAGGAACGCACATACGTCCCTTGATCCTCAAAATCCTCTCATCATCAAGCACGACCTCCTTGGCCTCACCACTCAACACCTTATCACAAATCTTACATAACTGGGCATCCTCAAACTGCTGTGCCCTGATCTGCTTCAAGAGATATGACCTCGCCTTAACACATGCTAAAACCCTGACTGGATCCAAAATATCAAGTTGCACAAGAGTGTTAGCCAGAGTCTGAATTTCCATGGCTGAAGGACGCTCCGAAGCAATCAACTGAGCTAAACTACCCATACTCACTGCCTTTTGGATCAATGCATCAGCTACCACATTAGCTTTGCCCGCATGGTAAAGAATAGTGATATCATAATCCTTAACTAGCTCCATCCATCTACGCTGTCTAGAATTGAGATCCCTTTGACTGAACACATGCTGTAGGTCGCGGTGATAGATGAATACCTCACGATGGACCCCATACAAATAATCCTTCCAAATCTTCAAAGTGAAGACCACTGCTACCAAGCCCAAATCATGAGTAGGGTAGTTCTTCTCGTGAATCTTCAATTGCTTAGAAGCATATGCAATGACCTTGCCCTCTTACAGCAACACGGCGCCCAAACCAATACGGGATGCATCATAATAAACTAAGAAGTCCTTACCTTCCACAGTTAATGCCAAAATCGGTGATGTAGTCAACAACGTCTTGAGCTTTTGGAAGCTCTCTTCACAAGCATCAGACCACCAAAAAGGAACCTCCTTTTGAGTCAATCGAGTCAGGTGAGAAGTAATAGAAGCAAAACCTTTTACAAACCGACGGTAGTAACTAGACAAACCCATGAAGCTACGAATCTCAGTCACTGAAGTGGGCCTCGCCCAATCTCTAATAGCCTCAATCTTCCTGGGATCAACCATAATTCCGTTCTTTGACACCACGTGGCCGAGGAATGCCACTGACTCAAGCCAAAACTCACACTTAGAAAACTTGGCATAAAGCTCTTTTTCTTTCAATAACCGAGGACAATCCTCAAATGACGCTCGTGCTCTTCCTTACTCTTCGAATATACCAAAATATCATCGATGAAGACTATGATGAAGGAATCCAAATATGACTTGAAAATGTCATTCATCAAATCCATGAAAGCTGCCGGGGCATTCATAAGCCCAAAAGACATTACAAGGAATTTGTAATGACCATAACGAGTCCTAAAGGCCATCTTCTGAATATCCTGATACACATCGTCTTTCGCATACGTTAAGGTTTCATTTTAAGACGGTTCGTATTGGAAATAATTTCGGACGTTGTGTATGATGACTACGGGTGTATCTCAGAGTTATATAAATTCTTAAACATGTTTGGAAAAGAGTATGAAGGTTAGACGTTAAACAAATCGAAAAGACTACGTTTCGTCAAAAAATTAGAAGGAGACCGTTTCACGCCCACTTTCACGGACTGTGAATAATTTCACGGGCCGTGAAAATGGTGTTGGCCACAGTGAAATGGTGGCAGTGCGGAGGAGCTACTACAACAATTTCATGGCCAGTGAAATTTTTCATGGTCCGTGAAAGTGACCGCGAAATTGAGGTGGTAAAATTTTTCCCCTTTTTATAAATTGGTTGGCTTGACTTGGGATTCATAATTTTCACCAAACAGATTTCTCTAGACCTTTAAGCTTTCTCAAACACCCATAAACATCCCATACTACTTCAAAAGAAGATTAAGCATTAAAACCCCAAACTAATTCATAGAGAGTGGTTGTTCTTGCTTCTACTTGGAGTTGTGGTGAATTTAATCTTGAGGAAAGTTGTGTGTGGCTAGTGTTCTTCAAGTATAAGGTATGTTTTTCATCCTATTACTTATGTTGAGTTGATTTGGAGGTTAGTAAGTCATAAAGGTGAAGAGAATCATTATAGAAAAGGTCATAAGTTGTTGTGTTGAAGTATTGGTTAAGAATTGATTATGAAGCAAGTTTTGGGATTAATTTGAGCCTAGTTTGGATATAATCTTTTGGTTATGGTATTGTTGATGTTGTTATTGATGCTTGGGAGTTGTTTTGAAGTTTGGTGGAAGTAGGTGATATAGGGGAGATGCTGCCCAAATTTTGTTAGCTCATTTATTAGTTAGTTTGACCTTATAAGCGTCTCAACGACTTAATCTTAGTGCAAATTATCTTGAATGTAGATTTGCGAGCTCAGAAGGATAGACGTTGAGTGGTTAAGTAGACGACAAGGCATGTTAAAGCTGTCCCTTTCTTTCTTATGGCATGATCTTATTGATACGAACTAACATAAACGACACCCATATTCATAGATTACAAATGTTGCACATACGTCATAAATTCTCTTTTATTGCTTTGATGAAGCCTTTTCAACAAGCAAGATGTATTGATAAATATAGAAGGAAATTAGGAATGACTCATGCTGGAGTTAACAATTCAAAAAATATTTGGTACTTTATACAGGACAATGTGGATGTAGAGGTGATTTTTGATACTGTACAACAAGTTTCCTTGAAACTAGTGTTCCAAGATCTGAATAAAACCTTGGTCATCACACTAGTTTATGGAAAGTGTGATGAAAGGGAAAGATTACAGTTATGGGAGGACATATATCATGTAGCAGGTTCCACTAACTTTCCATGGTTAGTTGGAGGGGACTTCAATGTTGTGTTGCATGAAGATGAGAAAATAGGTGGGATTCCTGTTCAGCCTCAAGACTATGAAGACTTTGACTTTTGTGCGAATTCTTGTGAACTATTGGAAACTAGTTTTAAAGGGAGTTATTTTACTTGGTGGAATGGTAGAGGAGGTGTTGATTGTATTTTTGAGAGATTGGATAGAATTTTCTTTAATCAGCAGTTTCAGAAATGGTTTGCTGACATTGAAATAGAGCATTTGGCAAGAAATGGCTCTGATCATGCTCCTCTTCTCATCTCTTTGAAGGAGCAAGGTCAGGTGGTGATAAGGCCCTTTAAATTCTTAAAATTCTGGAAAGAACACCAAGATTTTCTATATGTTGTTAGCAATAATTGGGCCTCAGAGGTGACAGGGAATCCTTTTATTTTGTTTAAACAAAAGTTGAAGCATCTAAAAGGTGTTCTATCTGCATGGAGTAAGGAGGTATATGGTGATATTTTCAAGCAACTGATGATTTAGAGAAGAAATAGTCAGGCTCAAGGAAGAGTTGTTTGAGACTGATCCTTCTCCTATGAACAAAATGGTTCTCCAACATACTCATGCTGAACTCAAAAAGTATTTACATTTTGAGGAGGAATTTTGGTGGCAATAGGCAAATGTAACATGGTTTGCAGAAGGTGACAGAAATACTAGATTCTTTCATAATCTAGTAAATTGTAGGAGAAAGAGATTACAAGTAAAAAGAATTCAGAATGCTAATGGTGATTGGTTAGAAGAAGCTTCAGACATGGCTAGGGAAGCAAAAAGTTTCTTTTAAAAAACAGTTCTCACAGGAGGACGGATCTGCTGATTTTAGTTTACTGAATCACATTCAGGCTATGGAAACTGAGGATGACAATTTAACTTTAGTGGCTTTGTCTGATATAGAAGAAGTTAAAAGTGTACTTTTTGCAATGAATGGTGACAGTACATGTGGTCCTGATGGCTTCTCTGGTGGTTTTTCCAGAGATGACTTCCCATTCAAATACATGGGATGTCCTATTTTTCATACAAGAAAGAAGAAGATGTATTATAATGATTTGATCAAAAAAGTGAAGGGCAAGTTGCAGAATTGGAAAGGAAAATTTATGTCATTTGGTGGTAAAGCAGTGCTCATAAAGAGTGTTCTTCAAAGCATGCCTATGTATTTACTTTCAGCAATGATTCCCACAAAATACACTAACCAAGAGCTGCACAGAATATTTGCTAGATTCTATTAGAGCAGCATGGAGGAGAAGAGGAATAGGCATTGGATATCATGGCAAAATATATGTTTTCCAAAGGAGGAAGGAGGCATGGGATTCAAATCTCTTTTTGATGTTTCAAAGGCCTTGTTTGCTAAGCTATGGTGGAGATCCAAGACTAGTTGCACACTATGGTCTACATTTATGTGGAACAAATATTGCAAGAAACAGATTCCAACTCTGGTTAAATGGAAAGGAGGATCACAGTTGTGGAAAAGAATGCTTGAAGCTAGAGATGAGATGGAACAACACATTTGGTGGGAAACAAAAAATGGTTCATCTAGTCTATGGTTTGACAATTGGACTAGACTAGGACCATTGATCAAACTTTTACCTGTTAGTTATGAGGTCAATGAAGATTTAGAAGATGTGGATGCTGTGTTATCAGAAGGAAAATAGGATATTGATCTGTTGCACACAATAGTTCTTGAGGAAATTGTAGAACACATAAGGTCTAAATTGATTCTTCGGGAGGGGGAAAGACAATGTGACAAAGCATGGTGGATGCTGACAAGTACAGGGAAATTCACAGTGAGCAGTGCATGGGAGGAAATTAGATAGAAAAAATAGCAGCAATGGTTCTATAGAAACATACGATCAAAGGCCTTCCTTTCAAGATAGCTTTCTTTTTATGGAGAGTATGGCATAGAAAGTTGCCTGTTGATGATGTTTTGGCTTCTATGGGGATTAATCTGTCTTCAACTCAACAAGAGACTATGATTCATCTGTTTTTCACTGGGGAATTTACAGCAGAGATTCGGCAGGTATTTGCAGCAGCAGCAGGAGTTAATGGTCCTTTTGTATAGATCAATCAAGCTGTCACTAAATGGTGGGCAGCAAAGTGCAACTCCAAGATGGCCTTTTTATCAAGCAGCTCTATCCATCATTATGTGGCATTTGTGGAAAAGGAGAAATACTATTGTGCATGGTGGGAGGATATCTAGAAACAAAGTTTTATATGGGATTAATCAGCAGCTGGTCCAACTTGCTAAACAACTTTATCCAGGTTTGACCTTTGCCCGGACAATTGGCCACAAATGCGCAGTCTTAGAAGTTTATCGGCCATATATCACTTGTACAAGTAACGCATGTGGTTAGTTCTTCCAACAGGTTGGTTCAAGTGTAACACAGATGGGGCTTAAAAGAGCAGTATTGGTCAGAGTTCTTCAGCTTTCTGTATAACGGATAGTTCAGGGGACTTAATATTTTCATGGGCAAGTACAACAGTAGAAACATCCTCTCTTGAGGCTGAGGCAAAGGCAATCTTAGAAGGAGTAATCTATTATGCTAATAATCAGTTTTTTCCCCTTATTATAGAGATAGACTCACTTGTCATGAGAAAGATGTTAGATGGGAAGTGGAAAGTACCATGGAAAGTATGCATGGAGATTAATAAGATTCAGGAATAGAGACAAAATGGGCAAACTCAAATGGCTCATGTGTTCAGAGAAGGCAACAAACCGGCAAATTATTTGGCTAACATGGTTGTTCATTTTGTAGGTGTTCTTCAATATCATTCTTTTCAGGATCTTCCAGTAAGGCAAAGACTATTGTTTTGAGTGACAAAATGTAGATGCCAAGCTTTAGATTCAAGACTTGGAAAACTAGGAACCAGATTGAGCACAGCATCAGACTGCATGATGTTTCAGCATCATGCAGCAATTCTGGAAATGCAGCATCAGAAGAGTAGAATTAGTCTCATGCCTAATACTTAGTTACTAGGAAAGTTCTATCCAATGTGTGGTATTAATCTTTTGCTTCATCCTATTGGAAGAATCTCCTTAGTAGCTTTAGTTGTTGGTGTGACACTAATGAATATTCAGTAGGCATTATCATAAAGTAGTTTAGCAACAAAAGCGAGTTAGAATGACCCATAAAGATAGTTTCAACTTGAAGGATTCTTCATTTGGTTTTTTGATTCCATAAGCACCTGGTGAGAGCTTTGAGGTGACTTGAAACGGAATCAATCCAAGGTTGGAACATAAGCAGCAGCATATTATTTTTTTGCCTTTATTTTTGCATTTTTATTGCTAATCATATTGTAGGCACTTTTGGCCAATTTTCTCTATACAGACTTTTTTTATTAATAAATTTCAATCAGCATCATGCTGGTTGCTTTGATTAAAAAAAAAAATAGGATACTGCTCTGCATGTCTCGCCACAGCGGTAGTGAGATCGCTACAGCGGGACAACTACCGCGACTCCCCACTTGCTACAGCGTGTCTGCTCCAGCGGAGCTTCTTCCGTTAGAGCGGATTTCACAAATCCTCTCAGCTCGCACCAGCTAACCAAGCCTCATCGAGTCAAGTCCGCTACAGCGCACAAGGCCTCACCGTAGCAAGGTAACAGACACCAGCAGATTGTTGGTTTTTCACTATCTCATTCCCAAAACCCGACAATCACCCGAGATCTCCCAAATGCAAACCTGATATGAAATCGTACATAAGAACACGCTGCGGACTCACTTATGGTCTCGGAATTTCCAACGGAGGTCTATTTGACCAGGTCAATACCTAATGTACAAACACCAACTTTCCAACTAATAACCCACAACGCTCCCGAGTGCCTCGAAAACCGAACTGAACACCTCACCAAGTCATAATCGACAATTCAGACCTCTAGGAATCGACAGATTTTTGAAAAAGATCTGTTTTCCCAAAGTCAACTATCGATCAACTGTTTTTCACCTCAAGGCCCTATCTCTCTTAAGTCATCGTAAACTCGCTTCACTACCTCAGGATCCATGCCACCCATTCCCGCGGGTCAAAATTGTACTAATAGGGCTCGGGAAAGGGTCAATAGGGGTAAATTTGTCAAAAGCACTATAACGACCAAACGGGTCATTACACTACCACTGCACAAATATTGTCACTATTAATCTCATTTGAGACTAGGACCTTTTCTTGATTGTCACACTACAAGCCTCTACCCATTTTGGCAAAATTCTGCCTTTTTGAACCTTTTCCTCCTTAAACATTAAAAGTGTAAATTTGAGGCTAAAAGCCTATGTTGGGGATGCTGCTGCTTCTTAAGAGCTGGTAAGGAATTATATTGTGGTCTTGAAAATATATGCCAAATGAAGAAGTCAAAGAAAGAAAGAGAAATTAAAAAAAAAAATAGAAATTAGATGATTCTTAAAGAGAAGCACAAAAAATATTGGCAATAATTGGGGGAAACGAGATTGCAAAGGAAGGAGCAATGTGTTGAAATAAAGAGGAAAGTGGATAAGGATTGAATGAACAATGTTGTGCAGTGTTCAAAGAAGGTGTAGTCACTTGTATCCTACTTATCCTACCCTCCCCTAAGCCTACATTACAAGCTTAAAAGTCCTTATGTGATCTCCAACTGAATATTCTTGAGTTAGTGACGAATGAAAATAAAGGCAACCCTATGGCATGATATTTGTTAGCACTTGAACTTCTTTGTTGAGTGTGAGTGACTTTATCCATATGTCCCATGTGTTGTTTTTGTGAATATAGTGATTTTGGAACTTTCTTTCTTGTGAGGGCATATGGATTATGATATATTGGTGATGTTGATAAATTTCAAATTGAGTCAGATGAGCATATCTAGTAGGCTAGTGATTTTGAGTCACTTCTTAAGGCTTGGTTGTTGTCACTTGATTATTTTGAAACTCCATTGCATTCTTGAAATTATGTTTTGAAATGAAGGGGTTATTTGGTAAAAGTACACATGCTTGTAGCCTAATTATTTGTACCAACCAAAGTCATGAGTATTGTACTTAATTGAAGAGTGTTACTTGAAAATGATAGTGATACTACTTGATCTTGAATTGATAGATCCTCATTGAGTTTTTTTATTTTGATTGCTTGAGAACAAGCAAAGACTTTAAGTTGGGGGTGTTGATAATTGGTGATTTCACCACTTATTCTAGTCTCTTTACATTAGTTTTTGTATCCTTTATTGATAATATGAGGCTACTTATGGTGTATATTGCTATTATTCAGGTACATTGAGTTATGAAGAGAATTGGGATCAAACCAAATGAAAAAAAAAGCTAAAACAAAGAAAAGAAAATCTACCAGAAAAGACCCTTTGCGAAGGTAGGGTCGCGAACGCGATGGTCAGCCGGTCAACTAACCTTCGCGAACGTGAGGGTACTGACGCGAACTCGAAAAGACTTTCTAGGCAGCTTTTGGATAGAAATGCAATTTCACGATTTTTATTGTCCAAAACCACATAAGACTCGACCAAGACCATTTTGGAAGACATCTTTGGCAAAAACCACAAGTCTTGGGAGCTAGGGTTCTTACACCACACTTTGGGGTTGAAGATTTGGCTGAGCACTTTTTGGACCTTTACTTCATTTATTTAATTTCTTACTTTGTATTGAACACCTAAGTGTGTAGTATTTATTTCTTCACTTGAATCTTGTTTATGGGAATATTCATGATGAAAGCTTGGATTGAAACCCTTGTTTTGCTTATGTATTGAACTATTTTTATTTTTAATGAAGTGAGTTATTGTTTCTTTAATTATTCTTGTTCTTTAATGTTTCTTAAGGGAGTAGCTAAACTTAAGACTCGTCCGTTTACTTCAGTTTAAACCCGGAAGAAGCAAACTCAAGGTTGGGAAAGATTAACTAACAAGAATTTGGGGCGTTAACGCTCATATAATGGAATCAACCTAGGGATAGGCAAACCACTTGTAGCCATATGTTCTTAATGCTCCTAAATGCTTTAGGGATATTCAATAGGTAGTCTTATTAGTCTTCAGAAGAACCTAAATACATTGGATCATTACTTGAGAGTAATTAGTTTTGTTTCCATGCTTGTGGTCATTGATCATTTTACATGTTTTCTAGGTTAGTTTACATTTCCGCATTATACTTAATTTTCTCTCTAAGCCACCACTAAGTGTTTCGCCTAGCTGTTGTTGGTGATAATTCCTACTTTGCATAATTGCCTACATATTGTCCTATGTGGGATCGACCCTGACTCATAGTTGGGTTAATTATGTTGCATACGACTATGTACACTTCTATTTATTATAGTGGATTTGGATGTTATCAGTAGTACCTTGAAAGATGGTGGCAGCTCCAACAGTACAAGAAGGACAATCAACTGCAAGACCGTCGTGCTTCAATGGAAATTATTACGGATGGTGGAAAGCAAAAATAGAGGACTACATAATGGGCGAAGATCCAAAACTATGAGAAATTATTCAAAAGGGCCCAATTATTCCCATGGTCACAGAGGATAATGAATCAACATCCATACCCAAAGAGAAAAAGGACTATACAGAAAAGGACTTTCAGATCAACCAAAAGAATGCCAAGGCCAAGAAAATACTCATTTATGGCATTCGATCTAATGAATACAGCAGAATCTGCTCTTGCAAAACGATCAAAGAAGTGTAGGACACCTTACAGATCACACGCGAAGGAACTAGTCAGGTAAAAAAATCTAAGATCTCCATATTAAATCGGTAGTATGAGCTATTTTGGGATGAATGGAGGAGAATCCATCTAGCAGATGTTCAACTGGTTCACTAATATAACCAATTGATTTGACTCTCTTGGTCTGGGTATCCCTCAAGCAAAAAGAATTAAAAAACTGCTCCATATCGTGCCTGACTCCTTGGAGAGCAAAGTTAATGTCATCATGGAGGCAAAGGCCTGGATACTATGACTATGGAAGAACTCATGGGAAACTTAAAAACCTATGAGATGAGAAAGCTCCATGCACAGAAAAATACTCCTTCATCAAAGATGTGAACATGGTCTTTACAGCACCCACAGTGTCACGACCCAAATCACTGATCGTGCGGGCACCTACCCTTTTCCCACCTGGTAGGCGAACCCGTCCCTTAAAGATTCATCCAACAACATAAATAATAAATAAGAGCAACAGAAGTCTAAAATCATAGATAGATAGTAATGCGGAATACAACAACTACCCAAGGAATCTGGTCTGAATAGTACAAGAGCTACTAATACAAGTCTGAAATATACAAGTCTTTCTTAGGATATGAAAGAAAGATAGTAGGAGAGAAGAGTCTCCAGGAAACGGATCGGAACATGGCTCACCTTGGAAACTCCAACTGACTGCCTCGGGAACTCACCTGCGAGGGCCTGAAGTGGAATTTGTAACAAACTCTGCACTCAGAAAAGAATGCTGCAAGGTAGCATCAGTACAACAACACGTACTGGTAAGCATCATAGGCCGGCAACAATTAGCTAACATATATAAAAGAAAGAAACTGAAAGATAGGCATATAAGATATATAGTCACTAAGCACATCCACGTAAGACTTGCAATAATGTGAACCACACTAGATCTTAGTATTCTACAGTCATAGCCTAGGCGGAGATCTCTAGTCCTCAAATCCATCAAGTGTCTACGTAAGTGATTAACAAGCACGCAAAGATCTCAAAAAAAATCAACAACCAAGGAATCAAGGCTGAAACGCACCATGCAATATCAGATTTATGAATGGATGTAATATGAATGCATGTACGATGCAATGCAATGCACTGGCCAACTGTCTCATATCGTACACACATGCTACGGACAGAAACCTACACGTCTCGATAGTCATGGCCCATGGGGGACCCGTAAAGTCCATGTACCAGTCACTTGGCACACAGCCTAAAGATGACTCTCACCACAACACCAACGACCAATCACTAGCCATTCCGCAGACAACCCAGAGATGGCTACTATATCAAATATGTCCATAGTCACTCCGCACACAGCCCAGAGATGACTTTCCATCCTTCACTTTCTACATTGGAACCACATCACAGTATTATGAGAAATGCAGGATGAAATGCATGTATGAATGTCAAATTCAACAATAATCATGAGGATGAATAAACATAATAGCATCCGTAAATCGACTACCAATATGAGCTTATTCCCAAATCTGTACAATGCCACGTCCGAAACAATTTCCCATTGGACCACATACGAAATATGCACGTAGCAAACACCATAATAAGAAGCCTCAGATATTTCACTTAAGCCTCAGATGTTTCATTTTCTCTCTTATCATTATTAATATCAAATCACAATTCATATCAAGGAATCATGTAGGAAGTGTATGAATGATATGCATATATCAATCTCAAGTGTAAATCATAATCAAATCTCAATCGTGCCACACATGGACCCATATCACAATATCTTTATCGATTCAACAATAACAAGTGAAATCATATTAAGTCCCAATCGTGCCACACATAAACACATATCACAATATCTATATCAAATCAACAATATCAAGTGAAATCATATCAACTCCCAATCACACACACACCTGGCAACAAGCCAAGCCACAATAAACGAGGCGACTAGCCCACAAAGTCATCAATAATACCAACCTAAGAATATCCATCCCGACTTAGCACCCGAAGAATTAACATGCTTTCTCCGTCAATAACTAACTTCTACATATGCTTCGCTAACTGAAGTCTAACCGAAAGGTAAGCCGTAACCTACCTCGCTGTCGTGTTGGATCCACGAACAATCAAATCTGAGCCTTGCCCTTCTGAAGAGCCTCCAAGTACTCAAAGTCTAGGCATTATCGAATTCTAAGTTAGAAATGAGAAACAACGGTACCTATATTGCTATACATTTGTTCGAATCAAAATTAACTAAGTAAAAGAGAGAAAACGGGCCCACAAGGGTAAAACGGATATTTCAAAGATGGAATAGGTAACCCAATGTTCTAGAAGTTCAATTCTACTCCCCAATTGCTAAATTATCTCAAGTATTGATCAATTTCATCATTCAAGCAAAACCCCCAATTTTAGGTATAAACCCTAACTTTCAATCTTTGAATTTCTCAACTAGAATGGAAGATCCAAGCCTATTGGTTACTATTTCATCAAATTCCATGCTTAGATTAGTCAAATCCATCAATTAATCTCATATTGGAAGACTAAATTTCAAATAATAAAGTAAAGGTCAAAACCCATCTTCTTACTTTGGTTCTCTAGATTTTCAACCATAGATTCAAGCTTAGGAAAGGTAAATAAAGGAAATCAAGGTTTGAAAGACTTACCCCAAGAAGAATCCACCTAGAACATCTTCAAATCGCCTTAGAGACACTTAGGAGAAATAATATTTGGAATGGGAAATGAAAGGGTTTCACTTAGCAATAAATAGAATATGTTTCTGCGTTTTCCGCCACAGTGGAAAAGGGTCCGCTCCCGCAATCCACTAAACGCTATGGCGCGTCCGCTCCAGCAGAGCTCTATCGACTGGAGCGGATTCCCATGAATCCAATAAACTCACGCCAGTGGACCAGGCCTCGCCGAGGCGGGTCCGCTGTGGCGCACAAACCCTCGCCCCAGTGAGATATCAGACAGTAGCAAACTGCTTGGTTTTTTCACCAACTCTTCCCAAAACCCGACCAATCACCCGAGACCTCCCAGATCCAAACCAGACATGTAAACATACATAAAAACGCGCTAAGGACTCATAATTTCCAACGGAGGTCTATTTGACTAGGTCAACACCCAATAGCAAAAGTCCATCTTTCCAACCAACAACCCAGTGCTCTCGAGTGCCTCGGAAACTGAACTGAACATCCCACCAAGTCATAATTGACCCTCCGGACCTCTCGAAATTGATGAATTTTTGAAAAAGGTCCGTTTACCCAAAAGTCAACTATCGATCAACTGTTTTTCACTATAAGGTTCTAATTCTCATAAGTCACCATAAAACTCACCCGATTACCTTGCAAACCATGCCACCCATCCTCGCGGGTCAAAATCATACTAACAGGGCTCCAGGAAAGGTCAACGGGGTAAATGGGTCACAAGCACTATAACGACCAAACGGATCGTTACACACAACAAGGACGCCAATGAAGAAGACATGGCACTGCTCATCAGAAGATTCCAAATATTTGTTAGAAGAGCGGGATTCCTGAAAAGAGGAAGTCCTTTAAGATCACGAAGACCTAATAGAAGCAATCAAGAATGATGCTTCAGATGTCGAAGTTGGATCATTTTATTAAAGACCGCACAAGAAGAGGAGGAGGAGGAAGAGAAGAAGAAGAAGAAGAAGAAGAAGAAGAAGAAGAAGAAGAAGAAGAAGAAGAAGAAGAAGAAGAAGAAGAAGAAGAAGAAGAAGAAGAAGAAGAAGAAGAAGAAGAAGAAGAAGAAGAAGAAGAAGAAGAATGAGAAGAAGAAGAAGAATGAGAAGAAGGAGAAGAAGAAGAAGGAGGAGAAGAAGAAGGAGAAAGAGGAGGATGAGGAGCAGAGGGAGGAGGAGGAGAAGGAGGAGGAGAAAAATGAGAAGGAGAAGGAGAAGCAGAGGGAGAAGCAGGAGGAGCACGAGAAGGAGAAGGAGAGGGAGAAGGAGGAGCAGAAGCAGAAGGAGGAGGAGAAAGAGACGAAGGAGAAAAATAACATAAAAAAATATTCGGTTTTTTTTTAAGGAAAAAAACAAAAGGTATGAATCCTCTATTCCAATTGTTCCTTTTTAACAGGAATCGATAAGAAATAAGAAATATTTCAAGGCAATTCGATTTCATACTAATGTAGTAGTATATGAACTATCCCCCCCCCCCCCCAAATAATATAAGCACTCTTTCATTCAAGTAATGCCTTTAGAGCCTATAGCATAGCTGAGTAGCTAAGAGCTTCTGGTAATTTAAAAACGCAGGAATCGACTTATTTTGCGTTAATAGGGCTTTGAGGGATCATTTTCAGGAAGAAAGAAGAAAAAAAAAACACTAACATATTTAATTGATTTGATCATTTTATGGACCCGTATGTCATCTATTAGATAGAATTTCATATAGAGACAAAACCTCGAATCAATCATTTTTCTCGAGCCATACGGAGGAGCAGCAGCAGCAGCAGCAGGAGGAGGAAGAGGGAGAGGAGGAGAAAAAGGAAGAGGAGCAGAAAGAGGAACAGGAGTATGAAGAGAAGGAGAAGAAGAAGAAGAAGAAGAAGAAGGAGAAAAGGAAGAGGAGCAGAAGGAGGAGAAGGAGAAGGAGGAGGAGAGGGATAAGAAGAAGGAGAAAGAGGAGGAGAAGAAGAATAAGGAGGAGGAGAAGAAGGAGAAGAAAAGGAGAAGGAGAAGGATAAGGAGGAGCAGACGGAGGAGGAGAAGGAGAAGGAGTGTCACGGCCCAACTGGAGAGCCATGACGGGCACCTGACCGTATTAGTCAAGCACCATCTGAAATACATCTGTGACATCAACATAAACATAGGTAGGCCGATAGGGCCATCATATGACTCTCAATAGACTCATAAGAAAAGCATGGCGGCATCGAATAATCTGAAATAATCATCTGTATGAATATGGTGGACATACTGTATAAGCCAATAAGGCTATCATAACCACTTGTGACACCATATGAACTCTCAAATCTGGACATCGTATGACTGTACAGAACTGTCTAAAAGCCTCTACTAGAAAACACAACATAACGTTACCGGGATAGGGCCCAGTCATACCCATACATATGTGCATACATAAATATACATAAGACCATGCTGACTCGTGGCATCTCCGGAACAAATGGAGTGCATCAACCTCATCTGCTGAGCTGACGTCCTAATAGTCACCAACCTGTATCTCGGGACCGGCGGGCATGAAAGGCAGCCCCCCCCCCCTCCCCAAGCAATAGGGGAATCAGTACTAATAATGTACCGAGTATGTAAGACAATAAATAACTGAAACTAAAACTGAACTGAAAATGTAATAATCTGGAGACCAAAGAATGCCCTGAATATCTCACCTGACCTGTCTCATATGAAATGCAATATAATACTATTGCATATCTCACTGACTAAGTGGATAGGCAACTGTAAAATCTCACTTACCAAGTGTCCAGGAAATATGTATCACTGACCCGTAGGCCAGGCAATCTGTCTCACTGACCCGTAGGCTAGGCATATCTGTCTTACTGACCAAGTGGCCAGGCTATCTGTCTCACTGACCAAGTGGCCAGGCTAAAGAAAATATATGTATATCATGCATATGCTGAAAAATACTAATACTGTAACATGTCTCTCCTGTCTCTTTATAAACTCAAGGACATAGGGAGGGGATATGGCCCCTCGGAAAGAATAACATAACACTCAGAAACTATGCAACAATATGACAAGCTCTACTTTGACAAATCTCTAGTCATAAGATTCGTTACACTCTTACCACATATGGAATCATGCCAAGAAAAGAAGGAACAGCCTTAACATACCTGAATCTTCTCGTCTCCCTAATGCTTTCAAAAGCAGTCCACAATACAATTCAATCTACACTAATACAATAAGGTTCATGATTAACATCGTAAAGAGACTTAGTCGAATCTCTACGTTAGTAACTTGTCTATATAAATTTGGGCAGCATCTCCCCTATAACATTGACTTCCTCCAACTCCACATATCAACAACAACAACAAACAGGGAAACACAACAAGTATAACATCAACACTAGGCACAATATATCAACAACAAGTCATCAATAACTCACGACGAGCGACAAGCTCGGATTGGATTCCTTTAACGCCCTTTAACCCCATTATCATTCATTCTTGAATATAGTAATATATCCAGTATACTAACCAATACTTTTTAAAGGATTTCTGACCTTCAACTCAATTTCAAAGTTACCCAAAACAGTCCAACACAAGATAATATCACTACGGACAACTTCCAAGTGCTTTATAGTCATTTCCTTTCCTAGTTAGCAATTTCCTCAAGAAGCTTGACATGCAAACCAATATAATCATAATAACAGTACCATATCCAATTTATTTAACATAATTACCCACCACTTAAACTTCATAAGAGAAACATTCAAAATAGTCTACACGCCTAACATTTCAATCTTCACTTTCAATCTCAAGTTTCATATGTTTCTTTCACAAATTCACTTGATAAGCATATATAAATGAATAACAACAGAAGCCATATCATAATCATATTATATTCCATAATTTCCAGCCATCAAAAATCATATTTATCACCTCAAAACAGTCCAATAAAATACTGGCCAAGATATAGACTATTTCAATGTTATCCTGTGGTGTTTTGCTTCAAACGACTTCACCCACATGGGATTATTCTTAAGCACAACCAATAACATGTTATACATAACTTAATCAGCAGCTATGCCTCATAATCCAACCGTGTTTTAGCTCACAACAACCCTTAATAGCATAACAACATCATAGACTTGTTGTTCTTTGGGGTTTCCAACACTTTGATGAATGATTGGATTGTTTTCCCTTTGATTTGGCTTAGAAACCTTGGAGATATGTTAGGAAAGGGTTTGGAGAGGTTTTGGTCAATTTTTGTTGAAGAAATACTGAAAAATGAAGTCAACAACACGTTTTAAAGAAGCAAAGGCCGGCTACCGCCTCAAGTGGGTCCAAAGTGGTTTTGCTATGCGATCCCCGCAAAAACGCGAATATCTCTTTACTCCGATGCCGTATTGATGAACGGTTTAATGATTTGGAAACTAGACTCATAGACCTTCAATTTTATGGTGGAACAGCCCGTAACTCCAAGTATATTGGGAGAAAAGCTCAGTGACATCTGACCCCAAATTTAAGCAAACTTATGAACGTAACTTGTGACGACTTTTATCGACTTTTATTTTGCAACTCACTGGACTTCAAAACTTAACACGCGATTATCATATAACTAAAATACTTCTTTAAATGACCTTCTTAGCATGGTAAGCACCCCTAGTCTTACCCCAAAAGTGCGGGTTATAACATTCTCAAACTTGCCGACTTTCGACAAAACTTACTCTTTCCGATTCATTTGACGTCCAACCTTCCCAACACTTACCAAACATGATTATAAACTCTCATATACATAGGATGATCATGTAGAATATCTTATGACCTCAATGAAAATATTTCTTTCTCAATCTGCATCGATTAACCTACGACGAGACTCAACATATAAAAGTACGGGGTGTAACATCCTTCCACCCTTAGGAACATTCGTCCTCGAATGTTAAATTAGTGTCATTATCGTCTTGAATGTCAATGTTATTTGACACGTGCATAAACTCATAAAATAGCTCTCAGCTTGCCGCATCGATCTTCACATCCTACACTTTTTATACTTAAGAGGTTTGAATGTTGTGTGTCTCAGTCTTTCTTTATCGCAATTTCCAGTAACTTTTAGCTGTAGCTCTTCTGTTGTCCTTCATCGCATTCTTCTAGTAATTCTTCTCTCCTTCCTTACCATAGCCCTTGTTGTTAACTTGGTCATTTCCTTTCATTTCTTCTATTACCTTATTTCATTTCGCTTTCTTCTTACGTCACTATGCTGGAATTTCCCTGTACTTTATTTCTTGAACTTACACCTTCCTTAAGGCTTTTCGCTTACCAGCTCACCATAGATGAACCTACTGTTTGATACTTCGTTATTCAATGTCACCTTCTCGGTCCTTGTAGTTCCTCTTGCTTCTAATTCCAGCATCGAACTAGATCATCTTCCTATGGCCTCTATTCCTTTTGAAATGGTTCACTTTGTCCTCGATTCCTTATTTATGAACAATTATGTCGACTTGTCTGTATGGCAATCCTTATGCAACATAGTCTAAAATTGTGTCTTTCTTACTAACGATTCGATGTTGCTGTCTTTACTATCTTGTCCTGCCTAAACCTTTACTTAGTTTTGAATACTTCTCATTCTCTTTTGACTACGCATAGGTCATATTCATGTCCTCATGACTTACGATCCTTTTGAACTGGTCATCCAATGTTTGTCTCTTCGTCTCTCACACAAATCATATTCTCCCAAACTTTTCATAAGTCATGCTTGGTCACATGTTCCCCCTCATAAAGGATCATTTATAGCTCATAATATTTTAAGACTTGGGTCCGCGATTTGTCGCCTACTAGGCTTTGCCATAATCTTAATGCATTAACTATTTTCCACTGATCTCTTCTTGATGTCCTTTGAGTATTTACTCAATAATGTAAAGGATGAATTGGTAGCTATTTGCTTACCCTTACTCTGCTTGATAACGTAATGTGTCGCTTATTTTCCGTGCTGGGTTATTATGGATGCTTTTCACTATTTATCATTTCTTATGTAGTCATCGTCCTTCCAATAATTTACTAAATTATTCACGCGAGTCTCTTGTCGTATAGTTAGCAAACACTTATAGATATACCTTCTTACCATATCGGATCAACATTCACTGTATAAATAACTCTCTGCATAATGTCCATTCTTACGATGATATTAATACCTCATATCCATCCCTTAACTATGTCTCATAACTGGTTGTATCTTGTTGCAATTTAGGGATTTTTACGTCTCACTTTCATCCTCCAATCTGTACCTTCTGACATTTCATTCTGATATCTCAATGCGTTAATGTTGTTTTATGATGTCGGGGTGTAATCTCTGCATTATCATCTACACTCTAACGGTTACTAAACTATATAGTAGATTCCTCTTGTCATAATATTTCTCGCTACGATTTCAGATCTCGAGGGCTTGCAACATATAAATCATTTCACGCATAAGTCATCTTATCCAAAACAGCCCATAATTATCCCATAATTCCTTTCCAACATAATCCGTAACCATGCCGTCTTAGCTTTCATACTCGTATTCGGGCTTCTACTCATTTTTCCCTTTAGTGATCTGCTCTCAAGGCATCGCAACATTAGGAACAGCTTGCTTGCGTTCTTAACTATGATTTCCATTTATAACCGCCTCTACAAATACTTAAAATGGTCCAACCAACACTAGAATAATATTTTATTCATTTCCATGTTTTACTCTATCTTCTTTTACTTAAATAACACAATCCGCAGTAAGATAATCTTAGGCACAACCATGAATACCTTAAGCTTACCTTTGGCAACACCCTGTTTTAGAACTCAGGGTTGGGTCATTTTCCAATTACCCTCAATCAACTCGTAATACCGTAGTCGTATATTTCTCTGCTATTTCAGTGTACCATTGATGTGCAGAAGTGTAGTCCTTTTGGCGATCTTTTAGAACTACGGAGGAATCGTCGGAGGAGCTTAGAGTAGGTTTAGAGTTGTCCTTAACTGATAAATGGAGAAATGAGGTACTCAATAATTTTATCGTCTCGTGTCTCGATTGAAATGATCACCTATCACATATCTTTGCAGCTCTTTCAAAATCTCAATCGTCTGGAAGTACTCAATAAAATTCTTACTTAACACTGAAGTACTCATAAAGGGGTGCATTTCCTTCATACTCTACTTATCGAAGTCATCATAACGGGTAGATGTTTTGTAATTCACCTTTTTCTTCAAACCTCTCTTCTTCTGTTCATAACATGTTTCCTTTCTTTTAGTCACATACGTTTCATATATTTGGTACTCGCTTTTCGTCATCCCCTTTACCTTGTTGTTTCTTCTTATCTTGCTTCCAATTATCATATTTATTCTGTCTCTTTCTTTCCCTCACTTATCCTTCCTTTCATATTGATAGTAATGACCCCTAAATTCTAAATTTCGTGAAACCCTTTTCTCAGTCTATTGCCCTGTGGCATTGCTAAGGGTTCGTAAGGCTGGTCTGTACAAACAGACATGCTTTTATCCACAATCATGGTCCAAGCTCTGACTATATATATATATACACGTATCAAGTTCGTCTCATATATATATATCTTACTAAAGTATATAAGGATCAGTCAACTTCTTCTTAATATATAAACTTCCTCCGGAGCGACTTGTCTCTTTGACTTCCTCATTATATAAGCATTCATCTCTTTCTTAATTTTTGGTCGAAGAAACATATTACTTCCTCTTGCACCCTTATATCCTATTTTCCTTTACTTGTCACACTACCTCACTATTCACTCTCCCCGACCTAAGTTCATCTGCTAAAGTCTATAACAAAACTGGTTCCCACATCACCTCTAACTACTTGCTCTTTTTATTTCTCGTAACAATCTCACCTGTAGTGCGCACACTTACCCAGTCATTATCATTAAGTTTTGAGAAATTTTGGCAGAGTTTCCTCTATAATCATTACTATCCCAAACCTGCACACAGCCCAGAAAATGCATCTAATACCTCACAAGGACAAATATAGAAGCGCACATAACATACAACTCAACCATACAGGGCTTGTTAACATAAAAAGAATATGACACAGTAATGCTCGTCTCATGTATCACATCTGAACATCTTTTCACAAAACTCCAATCAATCCCTTTACACAGAGGCTTATGTACTCACAAATCATCTATTATGTAAATAATCCCTTACTTTATTTCTAAAATAATTAACAATCAATTCTGCATTCACCGCCGATGTTAACTCACACGTTTTACAAACTTACCGGAAGCACTCTAATATTCATTAAGAGGGAGGATTTACTGTCTTATTTTACCACTCGGATTCTGAAATTTCAACAATCGAAGTCCTTACCTTGATCCTGCTCTGGAACCTTGATCCAGCACAAATCGATCCAATGGTAGTTAGGAAGTTCTCCCTCTTATAGTCCTTCTACAATATGCTCAGTAGTACCCATACCTTCTGCAAACGTACCAATTATACTAATCCTTCCAGTTCTACCACTATTTTCATTTGAACCTTGCTCCGCAGATACCATCAAACTTGGATTACTCAAATTCCCTATCTGTAAATTCTTCGACCACGTAGAAGACCCCACCTCATCAAATAATCTATCATAACATGAGTTCTGGAGATCAACCTCCATCGCTTGCCTGCTCCTTACCTGACCTGTCGATTCTTCCTGAACCTCTGATGGGTCTGTCTCTATAAAAGACATAACTTCTGATGGATCTGTATCAATAGAAGGCATGTCCTTGGATGGATCTGTCTCATAAGAATAAATCACTCTTGAAGCCCTTGAACCAGCAGTCTTCTTTCTCGTAGAAGTCATCTTCCAACTGCAAAACAATCAGGGTTAGGATTAAGAATCTCATATTCTATAACTTGGCCCTATCGCACGATCTAAAATAGGAAAAGAAGGTAACCATCCTAAATATCCTACAGCCTCTTGTTTATAAGTGTGGTGCGCAACACACCCATAAAAAAGAATCTACTAGACAGGGCTTGTAGACAACCCTAGGACAGAACTGCTCTGATATTACTTTTGTCACGACCCAACTGGAGGGCCATGATGGGCACCTGACCGTACTAGTCAAGCACCATCCGAAATACATCTGTGACATCAACATAAACATAGGTAAACCGATAGGGCCATCATATGACTCTCAATAGACTCATAAGGAAAGCATGCCTACATCGAATAATCTGAAATACTCATCTGTATGAATATGCTGGGCATACTGTATGAGCCGATAAGGCTATCATAACCACTTGTGACACCATATGAACTCTCAAGTCTGGACATCATCTGACTGTACATAACTGTCTACAAGCCTCTACAAGAAAACACAACATAACGTGACCGGGACAGGGCCCCGCCATACCGAACATATGTGCATACATAAATATACATAAGACCATGCTGACTCCTGGCATCTCAGAAACAAATGGAGTGCATCAACCTCATCTGCTGAGCTGACATCCTAATAAATGGATCACCAACCTGTATCTCGGGACCTGCGGGCATGAAACGCAGCCCCCCAAGTAATAGGGGAGTCAGTACGAATAATGTACCGAGTATGTAAGGCAATAGATAACTGAAATTGAAATTGAAACTGAAAATGTAGCAATCTGGAGGCCAAAGAATGCCCTGAATATCTCACCTGACCTGTCTCATATGAAATGAAATATAATACTATTATATATCTCACTGACCTAGTGGCCAGGCAACTATAAAAATCTCACTGACCAAGTGGCCAGGCAATATGTCTCATTGACCCATCGGCCAGCTAATCTGTCTCACTGATCCGTAGGCCAGGCATATCTGTCTCACTGACCCGTGGGCTAGGCATATCTGTCTCACTGACCAAGTGGCCAGGCTATCTGTCTCACTGACCAATTGGCCAGGCTAAAGAAAATATATGTATATCATGCATATGCTGAAAAATACTGATACTACAACATGTCTCTCCTGTCTCTCTATAAACTCAAGGATATAGGGAGGGGATATGGCCCCTCAGAAAGAATAATATGACACTCAAAAACTATGCAACAATATGACAAGCTCTACTTTGACAAATATGTAGTCATAAGGTTCATTAGACTCTTACCACATATGGAATCATGCCAAGAAAAAAAGGAACAGCCTTAACATACCTGAATCTGCTCGTCTCCCCAATGTTTTCAAAAGTAGTCCACAATGAAATTCAATCTACATTAATACAATAAGGTCCATGATTAACACTGTAAAGAGACTTAGTCGAATCTCTACATTAGTAACTTATCTATATAAATTTGGGCAGCATCTCCCCTATAACATTGACTTCCTCCAACTCCACATATCAACAACAACAACAATCAGGGAAACACAACAAGTACAATATCAACAACTAGGCACAATATATCAATAACAAGTCATCAGAATCTCACGACGAGAGGTAAGCTTGGATTGGATTCCCTTTAACACCCTTCAACCCCATTATCATTCATTATTGAACATAGTAATATATCCAGTATACTAACCAATACTTTTTAAAGGATATCCAACCTTCAACTCAATTTCAAAGTTACCCAATATAGTCCAACACAAGATAATATCACTATGGACAACTTCCAAGTGCTTTATAGCCATTTCCTTTTCTAGTTAGCAATTTCCTCAAGAAGCTTGACATGCAAACCAATATAATCATACTAACAGTACCTGTTACACCTCAAAAATTTTTTCGTTGATACACAGTGAATAGACTAATGAAGAGCACGAAGTATACGGTATTTCAATAAGTAAGGAATGACATTTGATGACCCTAATTGAGAATTCAAAGACGTTCGAGGTAAGAGAAGAAAGTTTGCCAAGAGAAGGCAAGGCATACGATATGTATCAGAAAGGATTTACGAATAACAAGTTAATGATGATTTAATGATGCTTTGGAGAAGATTTACAACGTCCCTTCAATTGTTAATGAGGTGATAAACAAGTGTCAAGAAGGTTCCATAAGGGTTGGAGATCAAACGAGTCGACGAGAATGAGTTCGGAAGAACTAGGCATTTACAGCCTAACATACTGGCCGTATAAATTATACTGGCTGTATATTTGGCCGTATAATCAGCCCAGATGGCCAGCCTCACTGGACCAAATCTACAGCCAGACATACGGTCAGTATAATTTATACGGACTGTATGTTGGTCCGTAGATTTGGAGCGGGACAGATTTGAGCATTATTAATAAGGGACCAAGTTCATTTCATTTCATTTCCCTTTCACACTCCTTCTCTCTAGAACATCTCTCCACACTTCTCCCACAAGAATTCAAGAGATATTAGTGATCAGCTTCATCAAACCAAGTTAATCAAGTGTAAGAAACCCATTAAAGTTCATCCAAGACAAGGAATCCAAGTGAAGGTGAAATTAGGGTTTTGCTCAAGTGAAGTGTTTTCACCCAAGGTTCATTCCTACACCATCTAAGGTAAGTTATATGGTATTTTCATGTTGTTTAAGGTATTGAGAAGTTGAAACACTTGGATTGTAGAAGAATATAGAAAATGGGTCATGAATGTGGGAATAGTGTCATTTTTTAGTAGAAGCTTGGATTGAGTCATGATTCTTGATGTGTTGTGGTTATGGTTATGTTATAAATGATGTTAATAACACGAGATAGACATTGTATATGAATGATGTAATCGTGTGCTATGACCATGGATATGGATGATTGGAAGTGAATTGAGAAGTAAGGATAATGTAGGTGAATAAAGACTATTGCTATGATGTTGTGAATGTTATTATTGATGTTTGGGAGTTGATATATGATATGGAGAAAGTCGTATAAATAAAGGAGATGCTGTCCAATTTTCTCTAGCTTTAGTCATGTATGCTAAGCTATCGATTTTCTAATGATAGTATTACTCTAATGAAGGTAGAAACGTGAGCATTGAAGGAGAACGTTCAAGCGATAGAATAGTTGAACGAAAAGGCATGTAAGGCTAACCCTTCTTTCATAAGGCATGGTTCCTTGGCCAAATATCCAATCTTCTATAAACCTATGATGTCCTCCAAATGATTCTATCTTTAAAAGCTACTAAGCTCATGATTCTCGATATGTTACGATTGTACTAAATTCCTTATATGATGAGTAATCCTCTAAGGATAGATGTGATGAACGACGATAGAAATGATACTAAAGATGATTATGGGCTTTTATGTATATGTGCCTATGTATGGCTATTATGAAACCCCGAGCTATATATATATATATATATATATATATATATATATATATATATATATATATATATATATATATATATATATATATATATATTGCGCGCGCACCACCGCAGCTTGGGTACGGATAACCCTGAGCCTTGGTAGGGCCACGTATGTATACTCACCGAGCCTTGCCATGGCCGGGTATGTGAAACACCGAACCTTCCTGGTCGGGTATGCTACGTATATGAACATGTAAATGAATATGTATATGATATGTCTATGATATGAATATGAATATGTAAATGACTACGAGTATGTATGGAAATATGACTACGAATACGAATATGGATATGGAATGTAAACGAGTTCGGATATGGATATGGATGTATGTACACAATCACGCATTAGAAATGGGAAGTCCCTATGAAAAGAGTGTTTATGACGATGATACTATTATCTCCCATCCTATGCTATTTCTTATGTTGTCTATTATGCTTTCATAATGATGTTGATCATGCTTTACATACTCAGTACATTCTTCGTACTGACGTCCTTTTGTTTGTGGACGCTGCGTCATGCCCGCAGGTGGCCAGGGAGACAGACTTGACCCATAGCTTTATTACTCAGGGACTACATAGCGGAGCTCCATTTCATTCGGAGCTCCAGCTTTTGGTATTTATTCTTTTGTGTACATATTTATGGGCATGGCGGGGTCCTGTCCCACCTATATAATATGATATACTCTCCTTAGAGGCTCGTAGACATGTGTATATAGTTAGATGTATTTGGCCTTGTCGGCTAGTCTTGTGTATATCATTTTGTTAACCTCGTCGGCTTATGTACATCTATATGGGAATTGTTATTGATGATGATATATATGTGTTGTTGCCCAATGGAATTAGTATGAATAATGGATGGAAAGTATGATTTAGCTATGTGGCTCACCTAGATGTGAATGTGAAAGTATGATAAGAGGCGCCCGGGTGGGTTAGCACCGGGTGCCCGTCACGGCCCTCCGGTTGGGTCGTGACAGTACCATATCCAATTTATTTAACACAATTCCCCACCACTTAAAGTTCATAAGAGAAACTTTCAAAACAGTCCACACGCCTAACATTTCAATCTTCACTTTCAGTCTCAAGTTTCATATGTTTCTTTCACTAATTCACTTGATAAGCATATATAAATGAATAACAACAGAAGCCATATCATAATAATATTATATTCCATAATTTCCAGCCATCACAAATCATATTTATCACCTCAAAACAATCCAATAAAATACAGTCCAAGATTTAGGCTATTTTAATGTTATCCTGTGGTGTTTTGCTTCAAACGACTTCACCCACATGGAATTAATCTTAAGCACAGCCAACAAAATGTTCTAAATACCTTAATTAGCAGCTATGCCTCATAATCCAACCGTGGTTTAGCTCACAACAACCCTTAATAGCATAACAATATCATAGACTTGTTGTTCTTTGGGGTTTCCAACACTTTGATGAATGATTGGATTGTTTTCCCTTTGATTTGGCTTAGAAACCTTGGAGATATGTTAGGAAAGGTTTTGGAGAGGTTTTGGTCGAATTTTGTTGAAGAAATACTGAAAAATGAAGTCTACAACACGTTTTAAAGAAGCAAAGGTCGGCCAACGCCTCAAGTGGGCCCCAAAGTGGCTGCCTGCGCAGTCTCGCGAAAACGTAAATATCTCTCTACTCTAATGCCGTATTGATGAATAGTTTAATGTGTTGGAAACAAGAGTCGTAGACTTTCAATTCGATGGGTAGAACAGCCCGTAACTAAAAGTATATTGGGAGAAAATCTCAGTGACATCTGACCCCAAATTTAAGCAAACTTATGAACGTAACTTGTGATGACTTTTGTCGACTTTTATTTTGCAACTCACTGGACTTCAAAAATTAACATAAAATTATCATACAACTAAAATACCTCTTTAAATGACCTTCTTAGCATGAACGCAGCTCCCCCAAGCACAAGGGATGTCAGTACGAAACAATGCACTGAGTATGTAAGGCAACAGATAACTGAAACTGAAATTGAACTGAAAATATAACAATCTGGAGGCCAAAGAATGCTCTGAATATCTCACCTGACCTATCTCATATGAACTAAAATACCATGATAACATATGTCTCACTGACTAAGCGGCCAGGCTAAATAAAATGTCTCACTAACCCGTCGGCCAGGCAAATCTGTCTCACTGACCAAGTGGCCAGGCTAAATAAAATGTCTCACTGAACAAGTGGCCAGGATAAATAAAATGTATATCTGGTATGCGCTGGAAAGTATAGATACTGTAACATGTCTCTTCTGTCTCTTTATGAACTCGAGGACATAGGGAGGGGATATGGCCCCTCAGAAAGAATAACATAACACTCGGAAACTAGACAACAATGTGACAAGCTCTACTTTGACAAATCTCTAGTCATAAGGTTTATCACGCTATTACCATCTATGGAATCATGCCAAGAAAAGAAGGAACAGCCTTAACATACCTGGAAGCTTATTCCTCGACTTCCCAATTTACTTCCCCTCTTGCAATCTATATAAGATCATTCGTGGTCTCGTAATCTACATATAAAACCATTCATACTATTGTTAGGCTTATCGTCATATGCTTGTCTTAAGCCTTGAAATGAAATCCCCTTCAAATCTGCCAAAATTCGGGCATCATCTGCCCTATTTATATTCCTAGCCCGAAATCACAATACCAACAACCAACACAACAACAGCAACACTAACACCAACAACATTATCATCAATACCAAAATATTCCATAAAACATCCCACACGATGTTTATCAACATACAATAATAATATACACTTCCTTTCTTCCCAATCATAGAGAATAATATCATCAACACACCAACAACATTAGATACCATCCATATACATGAAAATTAGCCCAACAACACAACCACAATATGCTCAAAATAGTCCATAAACTCAACAACTACAACATAATACTTTATGACCTTTCCTCTATAATATTTTCATTTTTAAGACTTGCTAAACCTTCAAATCAACTCAACATAAGAGATAAGATGAACAACATACCTTATACTTGAAGAACTGTAGCCACACCAACTTTCTTCAATACCAAACTCACCACAACATCAAGTAGAAACAAGAACAATCACTTTTTATGGACTAGTTTGGTGTAATCTTGTTGAATTCTTGATTTAAGGGGTTATAAGTGTTTAAGAGAAGTGTATGGATGTGTCTAGAACTCCCAAGAAGTGTAAATGATGAAAAAAGTGGAATAATAGGGTATTTATACCCCTTGAGAGTCGGTTCCACCGACTTTCCAAGTGGGGCCCGCGGGGAGCCATTTGGCAGCTTGGAAGCTTATCTTGAAATGCCCATAACTCTCTACTCCGATGTTGTTTTGATGAACGGTTTATTGCGTTGGAAACTAGACTTCCTGAACTTCAATTTAGGCTTTTGTTTCACTTCAAAACTCCTGATATACTAGGAGATATACCCCTCTAAATTTGATCCAAAATTTCTATCCAAAATTCTTCCAACTTTTAACAAATTTTTGGCAAACTTATTTTCTTCGATTTGCTTGATCCCGGAACCTTTAGACACTTGCTTAACACTTGTTAAGAGTAGTCCTTAACCTTATAAGAGTTTCATGACCTCTCTTAGCTTACGTTAGTTTACTTATAACGCAAATGACGCGAAGGTGTAACAGAAGCACTTAGAAAGAGCAAAATTGGAAGAAGAACTGACCACAATAGACCGCTTCTTAAATTTCCTATGAAAAGAGAGTACTTGAGATAGACTCATAGTGTAACAATGTTTTACTCAATCTTATACCTCAACTGGTATGCACTCATGGCATGATCAACACATACAATGAGGAAACTAGGCAAAGAACCAGGGTCTTATGACTATCAGGCATGCACCTCCTTTCCAATTGAAAGTTTCATAACTCCATTTATACTGCCAATCCACTTGAGTTAGTTATATAAATTCCTTCCTGAAAGATACCAACTTGAGTTATTCGTATACCAAACACCCAAACTTGTGAATCCCCTCCTTTGTTTGCAAGTCTATATTTATAGTCATTAGACACCACACCACCTAAGAGGAACCCCAATAAAAACTCCTAAAGTCACATACGCTAAAAAATTGAAATATCTACTACTATAGAACGCAAGCAGTGACCCGAGGAGAATGATATAGTGAGAGTTTGAAAAAAGAAGAGAGAGATACTGAACATGGAAAAATATTGGAAGAGTTAGTGACAAGGGGGTAAAGGAATTAACAAGGAGAAGCTCTTAACCTATAATTATAATTAAAAAAAAGGGTTGACTCAAAATAAAGATAGTATGGATGAAGAATGAAGAAGATAATGATCATTAAGAGGGGAAAATATATTGACTAATAAGAGTACCAAAGGGAGATATATGTACTCATCATACATAGGGACATACTTAAAAAATTAAGCTTAAACAGAAGACCAAGTCCCTATCCTCGTACAGTCAAAACTACTAAATACCGACCTGATTCCATATCTCTTTTGGAAGTTTTAATTTGGACTGATACGTAGCAACCCTTTGGTTTTAGTCTTATGACTTAAAGTAGTGCATGAGAATATTTCTCCTAATTTTTAAACTAGATTATGTGGTTAGAGCTCTTGTTCCATGTTCATGAAAATGCAGCCCGAGTGACCATTAGTTTAATATTAATCGAATACACTTGACTTTGTTGATACACTTACTTTATGATGATGTCAAAAGAGCAAAGATTCAGTTCATATTCATACAGATCATGTGCCAATATCAGATATATCAGGCATAGACACTACATACATATTCCAGTTGCCAATCATGATTTATTGTAAAGGAAGGGTTCTTATTTATTAAAATACCTAGTCCTATTTAGAAGGCACTGGACAAGGAGATATATGGGGGATAAATAGATGTCCTGAGCAGAATGAAATAACCTGGTCCTCACACATATCATGGGACATATTTCACAGGTTTCACACAACCTAGCCGCCTATAGGTTGCAAAGAGGGGAAGGTTAGTCCCTAGCAGATTGAGCACTAATCTTCCGTGAAACTACAGCACATGTGATACTATTTGCATAAGCTTTTGAAAGTCTTTAATTGTTTTTTATGTTGTTTCTTATATGTTTGTGTTGTTTTGTAGTAATATGATGTTCAAGGATTAAATAGAGCAAAAAGGGCTAAGGATACATGAATATACCACCTGCGGGACGGAGGCCACACTTGCGGACCATAGATGCTCCACAAAGCATGTCATTAAGAGGTGAAGATCTTAGTTTTAGAAGTTCCACCTGTGACACTGCGAGATGGAAGTGATGCCTACCAGACGCAGTTCTTCCGCAGATAGTGTTAGAAGATGAACTCCTGGAAGCTTTGTAATATTCATCCAGCGAGAAAATAGTGTGACATGTAAATCGTGGGTTGCACGTGTGGCCGCACCTGATGCACGCGGTGATATTTTGTCCAGTGTTTTGTTCCTATTTTGTGACGCATAAATAGATTCCTAGGATTTTGAATTCATTATTCTAGTTCAGTTTTTGTCTCCCTTCATTGAAGATATGTAATAGTGGTTTGTTGAAGCTGTTAAGAAGGTCATCTTCTCCTTTTTGTCATCTCCTCCATTACTTTTGTAAGTTTTCATGAATACTTTAATACTTAGGATTTTTGTCCTAATGAATATGAGTATCTAATTTCATTAGCTAGGATTGTGGGACCCATATTGTTAGTTATGTGACTGAGTATTAATGTATGAACTCCATTTTTATGTCATTGATGTTTTCTATTTATCCTTCAAGATTTAATGTCTTTCAATGGTTGCAAACTTTAATAATGTGTAGTTACCTTTACTTTGCTTGGAGAAGAAACTAAGGTCTAGGAAAAGAGTAAATAAAAAGGGTTTGGGGCTTTAAATCCTATCTAATAACTTGAGCTAAAAATAGAAAAGTTAATTTGAAATTCTATTGATTGCGCTTAATCTCAACCTCAAAGGCTTGAAAAAACTTATTAGTAAAATTCACTAATTTGGTTGGAAAACTATGTAACGACCCGCTAGGTCGTTCTGGGGGGTGACTTAGTAAACTAGACCTCCGTTGGGAATTTTGAGGCTGCGGGTTAGTCCGCAGCGTGGTTTTATGTATATGAGCATGATTGGTTTGTGTCTGTAGGGGCCTCTGATTTGTGTGGGGATTTTTGGGTGAAAACCTGGTGGAAAAACTCGAGCTACAGGTCAAAATGGACCACTGCAATGAGTGTGGGACCGCTGTAGCGAGTCCGTCGTAGCGCGTACGAATTCACCTCCACAGGGCGGGGAAAATTTATGAGGTCCTCCACAGCGGGACATTTCCTGTTACAGCGAGACATTGACCGCTGCAGCGGTCGACGGGAGGCAGAATCAGCATTTTATATTCTTATTTCCGAACCCATTCCCCACACAACTCCAAAACTATTCCCTAGAGAATAACAGGCGAATTACTTAGAGTCTTTGTGGGTCCTCCATTGAAGGTAAGTTGCAACCCTTTTTGTTGTTCATTCCGTTGTCATTCTTAAGTTCCTACATGAATTAAGGGTCCTTTAATGGTGGAAGAAAAGGATAGAACCCTAGAAGTTGTGAACCCTTGGATAATTGATAGGTTATTGATTTTATTGCTGTTTAATCATCTAGGAGTATATATTATCAGTTCCTAGGATGAGAATTTGATTATTAATGGTGAGAATGATGTATTGAGACTTAGGGTTTCATAAAGATGGTAACTTTGACATAAAAACTACTTGTAAAAGGGTTGCACTGATTAGAAACCCATGAATGGGAATAGTATGATGGTCGGGGTAGATTTTATGATGAATTCACACTTAGCGATAGTTCACTCATTTGAAAAGGGGTAGAAGTATTTGGGTTCTCTTCCCCAATTGTTGTGTGTTTGAGTTGATGACCTATTACTCACATAGCGTTATGATTGCTAGACTTTGAACGTTCTGAAGCTTTGCGAAATGGGAAAGCTATTCTGAAGTGATTGCACTGTTCCGGTTCGATTTTAAGCTAGGGTACGGTCTAATTGAGTTAGACTTTGATTAGTTGATTGTATATGTTATGAAATTGATAGGAGAAAGCATGATTAGGGCTTCAGACATAAAGTATGGTTGGAAATTTCTAAGTTTGATATTGATTGATTGATTATGTGATTAACTATTATGATATGATAAAGAAGGAGTTAATGAATACTTTTCTTGTTGACTTGGAGTAATCCCTTGTTCATGCTTTTGATGAATTGATTCTTGAGTCTTGCTATGACTTGTGGCATGGTGAATTATGTTCCTTGATATTGATTCATTGATTGTTCACATTCCTTATTGATTGTGGAACGGAAATACATTGTGATGAAAAAGATAATATAAATATGAAAAGGCACATTTGACAGGGGGTGTGGATGTGGTCTAGTTATGGGCTCGTGATCCCAGGTCTGTTCTGGAGCAAGTGGTACATGGACACTATTGGTCCCCTTTCGGCTATGGCTATGTGGGCAAACAATACCATTTAGCATGTGTGTACGGATATGTGGCAAAGTTGAGATAATTCATGAGTTACGGATGTGTTGGTGATTACATGACTTGAGTCGCCTTTATTGATTTCTGTTTGTGTGGGCTTATCTTATGTGCTGTTGTGCCTATCTATCTATTATATTGATTTTATGATATTATGCATGATACTAATCTTAGTCGGCCTATGATATCTACCGGTACATAGTATTTGTACTGATACTACCTTGCTGCATTCTTTTGAGTGCATATTGTGATCCAGCGACATCTACCAGACCTCATATTTAGCATGAGGCAAGTTTTCGACAGATTTGAGGGTGAGCTTCTATCCATGCCAGGCCGCCTAAAGATATTTCTTATTTTGGATGTCTATTTCATTTCTGACATTTATGATTATTTCAGACAGCTGTTCATTCTTTAGACAGTTATGTTTTAGAGTCCTTGTATGATGACTTTAGGATTTTGGGATTGTAATAGTTAGACTACCGCACCTTTTTTTATTTATGGCGTGACTAGACAGTAGGGAGAATTGTTATTACCATTACATCCTTGAATGTGTTAAATTGATTAACTAAATGATGATTGGTTAAGGGGATTGGTTTGCCCACTAGGAGAATTAGTGTGAGTGCCACTCACGGCTATTTGGGTCGTAACAAAGTTAGTATCAGAGTTTTAGGTTCTTTGATCTCATTGTACAAGGACATGTCTAGTAGAGTCTTACGGATCGGTACGGAGACATCTGTACTTATCTTTGAGAGGCTATAGGACACTAAAAAAATTCAATTTCATTCTTTCTTTCGTGCTACTTGATTCCAGTTGGTGTCTGGATGATTCAAATTGGAATCTGACTTTTCTTTCTATTCTCTCACAGATGGTGAGGACTCGGGCGGCAGTAGCAAATGAAGTACCCGCGCTGGCCGCTAGGGCCGCAGCCCTCGGTGGAAGCCAGGCCGCAGTTCATGGAGGAGGCCAGTCTAGAGGCTGTGGCCGTGATAGAGGCAGAGGAGCAGCAGCACCAGCCAGGGGCGGGGCTCTTGTAGCTAGTCAGGCCCGCGCTGAGTCCCCTGAGCCTTAAGTGATTCCAGATGAGGCGGCAGAGTTTGCACCAACACCAACTCAGCCAGATATTATAGCGCCTCCAGTGTTGTCAAATGTTATGGTTCGAGTGTTGAACCTACTAAATGGGTTGAACAAAGGCAGGTGTGGAGCTACCAGCTGTTCCAAGCGTTCAGGGTGTTAGAATGGGTGATCCACCTTCAGGAGGAGTTCATGCCCTGGGGTTACAGCATGCTACAGCTGTGGCTCCTTATTTGCATGAGGCTCCAGGACTGGAGGTATTTGCTAGGCCAGTGGGAGGTCCGATTTTGATAGGGGGTGAGCATGATTTGTTTTGAAGGTTCACTAAGATGAAGCCTCTAGAGTTCTTTGGCACTGAGGTTGAGAATGCTTATGAGTTCATCATGGATTATCATGAGAGGCTCCATAAGATGGGGCAGTGGAGAAGCATGGTGTTGAGTTTGTGACCTTCCAGCTCTTAGGGGATGCCAAGTTATGGTGGAGGGCTTTTGTAGAGTGCAGGCCAGCGGGATCACCCCTGTTGACATGGACTCAATTTTACTAGGTGTTCTTAGACAAATATGTTCCTCGTACTTTGAGGGACCGCAGGCATGATGAGTTCAGTAATATTGAGCAGGGTAATTTGTCTGTGGCTGCTTATGAGGCTCGTTTCCATTCGTTGTCTCGCTATGCCCTCCAGCTTGTGCCTACTGAGGAGGAGAGGGTTAGGAGATTTGTGAAAGGGTTGAACACTGCTCTTCAGCTTGTAGCAACAGGTGCTTCCTTCCAGAAAGTGGTGGATCATGTTAGGACCGTCGAGGGTGTGAGGCAGGACGGTTATAATAAGTATGCGGAGAAGAAGGCCCGAAAGGGTGGTAGTTTCAGTGGCTCTTTCTCTAAGGGCCAGAGTTCCCAGGTCTATTCGGGACGCCCTGTTCAGTCAGCCATGCAGGCTTCAGTTGGAGGCCCATCAGGGGCCAGTCAGCACTATTCCAGTCAGCCAGGGGGTTCGCAGGCCAGAGCTCCAGATTATGGTGGTTATTCGGCTTCGTCCGTTTCTGTTCAGCGTCCGACGCTAGATCATGAATGCTTTGAGTTTGGTGATATGGGGCATTTAAAGAGAAATTATCCCACACTTAAACAAGTGGTTAGGGTACTCAGTTTCAGGTAGGGGTGGGCATGGTACGGTATGGTTCGGTATTTGAAAGTTCGGTAAGGTAATTTCAATTTTCGGTTTCTAAAAATACGATACCATTACCGTACCAAATTAGTTCGGTATGGTTCGGCATTTTAAAGTTCGGTTTCGGTATTTTACGGTACAGTAAATCGGTACCATAGTTTGTCTGACTTCGACTTACATATACTCATATCGTGGAGAATTATGACTTCCGCTACTTAAGAAACATCTCAATTATTATGTACTAAACACCTTACACACGTAAAAATATTCAATAGAAAGTATAACCAATCCCCTTCGTAAATCAATTACACAAAAAAGACATTTAAATCAAGATAGAGTAGTCAAAGTTTCAACGTTTAAACAATTAGTTTTCTAATAATACTAATTTATATATTTGTTAGTATTATAATACTAAGATATATGAATTGTATATGTAATTATATACTTCGGTATGGTATTCGGTATTTCGGTATTTTCTTGATGAATACCGAATACCAAACTTTTTAAAAATGCATACTAAATACCGTACCAAATACCATAATACCGAAACCGCGGTATAAAAAATTTCGGTTTCAGTATGGTAATCGGTATCTACCATACCATGCCCACCCCTAGTTTCAGGCTCCCAGAGCTCCAGCATTAGGTAGAGGGGGAGGATCTTATGGGGGTAACCGCGCTCAGTCTGGGCGTGGTGGTCACACGGCCGGTAGAGGTGGCACCCAGCCTAACAGAGGCAGGTTTCAATCTGGTAGAGGTGTACATCAGCCCGGCAGGGTTGGAGCTCAGACAGGTCAGGTTAATTGCAATGGTTCACAAGCTACTAGCGAATGGGTTCATTGTTATGCCTTTCTGCGGCAGGAAAGAGGCTGAGGGCTCAGATGCAGTCATTACAGGTAACATCTCAGTCTGTCACCGGATGGCTTCGGTATTGTTTGACCCTGGTTCTACATTTTCTTATAAGTCTACATATTTCTCAATGGGTCTTGATATGGTCTGTGATTTACTTGATGGCCCTATTCATATATCTACTCCAGTTGGAGACTCTGTGGTTGTAGATAGAGTTTCTCGATCTTGTACTGTCACATTTATAGGGTATGGCACCTGGGCTGATTTAGTGATTCTAGACATGATAGATTTGATGTCATCCTGGGTATGAGTTGGTTAGCTCCTTGTCACACAATTTTAGACTGTCATGCCAAGACAGTCACCTTAGCTATGCTCGAGGTGCCTAGACTTGAGTGGAAGGTTAACCTTAGTCCTTCCCCAAAGAAAATCATTTCATTTATTCATGCAAAGAAGCTAGTAGATAGGGAGTGCTTGGCTTATTTGGCACATATCTGTGATACCAGTGTTGACGATCCATCTCTTGAGTCAGTCCATGTGGTATATGAGTTTGCGGAGGTGTTTCTCGCAGACTTGCCAGGCATGCCACCGGACCGCATTGACTTAGAGCCAGGGGCCCGCCCTATTTTATTCCGCCATATTGGATGGCACCAGCAGAGTTCAGGGAATTAAAAGAACTACTTTAAGATCTTCTTAGTAAGGGTTTCATCCATCCGAGTGTCTCCCCGTGGGGCGCTCCTGTTCTGTTCGTGAAAATTAAAGATGGGACTATGCGGATGTACATTGATTACCGCAAGTTAAATAAACTTACCATCCGAAATAAATAACCTATCCCTCATATTGATGACTTATTTGATCAGCTTCAATGGGCTTTTATGTTTTCAAAAATTTATTTGAGATCGGGCTATCATCAATTGAAAATTCGAGCAGAGGATATCCCTAAGACAGCTTTCCGTACAAGAGATGGGCATTATGAATTTCTCGTTATGTCTTTCGGGCTTACTAATGCCCCAACTGATTTTATGGATTTGATGAATGGCATTTTTAAGCCAAACTTAGACTCCTTCTTGATAGTGTTTATTGACGACATTTTGGTTTATTCGAAGAGTAAGGAGGATCATGAAAAATACTTAAGAATTGTTCTTGGGTTGCTGAGAGACAAGGAGTTCTATGCCAAGTTCTCGAAGTGCAAGTTTTGGCTTGCGTCTGTGTCCTTCTTGGGACACGTGATTTCGAAGAAATAGATTATGGTTGATCCTAAAAAGATTAAAGCAGTGAGGGATTGGGCTAGGCCTACATCAGTAACAGAGATTCGCAGCTTTATGGGGTTGGCCAGTTAATACCGTCAATTCGTGAAGGGGTTTGCTTTTAGTGCTTTGCATTTTTTACCTGTTTGACTCATAAAGAGGTAAACTTTCAGTGGTCCGACGAGTGTGAGGAGAGCTTTTAAAAGCTCAAGACTTTATTGACTACAGATCTTATCTATCTTTGCCTGTGGAGGGCAAGGACTTTATGGTTTATTGTGACGTTTCTCGTTCTGGTTTGGGTGTTGTTTTGATGTAATAAAATAAAGTGATTGCTTATGCTTCTAGATAGCTGAAGATTCATGAGAAGAACTATCCCACTCATGATTTGGAGTTAGCAGCAGTGGTTTTCACTATGAAGATTTCGAGGCACTATCTCTATGGTGTCCGTTGTGAAGTATTCTTGATCATTGCAGTCTCCAGCATGTGTTTACTCAGAGGGATCTTAATTCTAGGCAGCAGAGATGGATGGAGTTTCTTAAGTATTATGATATTACTATTCTGTATCATCCTAGCAAGGCAAATATGGTGGCAGATGCCTTGAGCAGGAAATCAGCTAGCATGGGTAGTTTGGCTCGCTTGATTGCGTCAGAGCGTCCGATGGCCAGGGAGGTTCAGACTCTGGCTAACAGTTTCATGAGGCTTGATGTGCCTAATTCTCGCAGAGTGTTGGCTTGTGTTGAGGTGAGATCATCATTTCTGGAGCAGATTAAGGCCAGACAGTTCGAGGATGCGAGTTTGAGTAAGATTCACGATAAAGTCTTACGATGGTGAGGCCAAGGAGGCCGTGATTGATGATGTGGGTGTCTTGAGAATCAAGGGGCATTTTTGTTTCCCGTGTTGATGATTTGATTAAGACAATTTTAGCGAAGGGTCACAGTTCTAGATATTCCATTCATCCCGGTGCTACCAAGATGTACCATGACTTGAGACAACACTACTGGTGGGCTAGGATGAAACGCGATGTTGTTGAGTTCGTTGCATAGTGTTGGAATTGCCAGCAGGTGAAATACAAGCACCAGAGACCCCGGAGTACGCTTCAGAGGATGCCCATTCCAAAGTGAAGTGAGAGAGGATAGCGATGGATTTTGTGGTTGGTCTTCCAAAGACCTTGGGTAAGTTTGATTCGATTTGGGTCATTGTTGATAGATTGACCAAGTCTGCCCATTTCATACATGTTCAGATTACCCATACAGCTCAGAAGTTGGCCCAGATTTACATCCGTGAGATTGTTCGTCTGCATGGGGTTCTTATTTCCATCATATCCGATAGAGGCACGACGTTTACATCTCGGTTTTGGAAGACTTTGCATTTAGAATTAGGTACTAGATTGGACCTTAGTACAGCTTTTCACCCTCAGACAGATGGCCAGTCTGAGCGGACTATCCAGGTCTTAGAAGATATGCTCTCAGCTTATGTGATTGACTTCGGTGGCCATTGGGATCAGTTCTTACCATTAGCTGAGTTTGCATATAATAATAGTTACCACTCGAGCATTGGCATGGCCCCATTTGAGGCTCTTTATGGGAGGAGATGTAGGTCTCCTATCGGGTGGTTTGATGCATTTGAGGTAAGGCAATAGGGCACTGATCGTTTGAGAGAGTCATTAGATAAGGTCAAGGTGATTCAGGAAAAGCTCTTGGCAGCTTAGAGTAGGTAGAAGGAATATACGGATCAAAATGTCTAAGATCTTAAGTTCATGGTTGGAGAACAAGTCTTGCTGAAGGTCTCACCCATGAAGGGTGTGGTGAAGTTTGAGAAGAAAGGTAAGCTTAGTCCCAGATTCATTTGCCCGTTTGAGATTCTTAATAGTGTAGGGGATGTAGCCTATGAGTTGGCTTTGCTCCCAGGTTTGTCAGGTGTTCATTTAGTGTTCCATGTCTCTATGTTGAAGAGATCATGGTGATGGTTCATTTATCATTTGTTGGGACTCTGTCTTGTTGGATGAAAATTTATCTTATGAGGAAGAGCCTATTGCTATTCTAGATAGATAGGTTCGTAAGTTGAGGTCGAAAAAGATAGCATCAGTGAAGATTCAGTGGAAGAACCGTCCCGTTGAGGACGCCACTTGGGAGACCGAATCCAATATGCGAAAGAATTATCCCCAGCTTTTCATTGAGTCAGTACTTTTCCCTTGTTTCTCTTCCTTGTCCGTTCGGGGACGAACGGGTGTTTAATTGGTATGTGATATAACTACTCGCTAGGTTATTATAGGGGATGACTTAGTAAACTAGACCTCCGTTGGGAATTCTGAGGTGGCGGGTGAGTCCGCAGCGTGGTTTTATGTATATGTGCATGATTGGTTTGCGTCTGTAGGGCTTCTGATTTGTGTTGGGTTTTTTGCATAAAAAACTAATGGAAAAACCCAAGCTACTGGTCAAAATGGACCGCTGCAGCAGGTGTGGGACCGCTGTAGCGAGTCCACCGTAGCGGGTAGGTATTCGTCGCCGCGGAGTGGGGGGAATTCATGAGGTCTGCCATAGCAGGACATTTCCCTCTATAGCGAGATCGCTACAACGTGACATTGACAGCTGCAGCAATCGACGGAGGCAGAATCTGCGTTTTATATTCTTATTTCCAAACCCATTCCCCATATAACTCCAAACCTGTTCCCTAGAGAATAAAAGGCGAATTCCTTAGAGTCTTGGTGGGTCCTCCATTGAAGGTAAGTTCCAACCCTTTTTGTTGCTCATTCCATTGTCATTCTTAAGTTCCTACATAAATTAAGGGTCCTTTAATGGTGGAAGAAAAGGATAGAACCCTAAAAGTTGCGAACCCTTGAATAATTAATGGGTTATTGATATTATTGTTGTTTAATCATCTTGGAGTATAGATTATCACTTCCTAGGATGAGAATTTGATTATTAAATGTGAGAATGATATATTGAGACTTAGGGTTTCATAAAGATGGTAACTTTGGCATAAAAACTGCTAGTAAAAGGGTTGCATTGATTAGAAACCCATGAATGGGAATAGTATGATGGTCAGGGTTGATTTTATGATGAATACACACTTAGCGATAGTTCACCCATTTGAAAAAGGGTAGAAGTAGTTGGGTTCTCTTTCCCAAATATTGTGTGAGTAGATAATCTATTACTTACTTAGCATTATGATTGCTAGACTTTAAACGTTCTGAAGCTTTGTAAAAAGGAAAAGCTATTGCGGAGTGATTGCATTGTTCCAGTTCGGCTTTGAGGTAGGTTACGGTTTACTTTAGTTAGACTTTGATTAGTTAATTGTATATGTTATGAAATTGATAAGAGAAAGCATGATTAAGGCTTCGGACATAAAGTGTGGTTGGAAATTCCTAAGTTTGATATTGATTGATTGATTATGTGATTAACTATTATGATAAGATAAAGAAGGAGTTAATGAATACTCTTCTTGTTGACTTGGAGTAATCGCTTGTTCATGCTTTTGATGAATTGATTCTTGAGTCTTGATATGACTTGTGGCATGGTGACTTATGTTCCTTGATATTGATTCATTGATTGTCATATTCCTTATTGATTGTGGAACGGAAATACATCCTGATGAGAGAGATAATATAACTATGAAAAGGCACATTTGACAGGGGGTGAGGATGTGGCCTAGTGATGGTCTCGTGATCCGAGGTCAGTTCCGGAACAAGTGGTACATGGACACCATGGGTCCCCTGCAGGTCATGGCTATTTGGGAAAACAATACCATTTAGCATGTGTGTATGGATATGTGGCAGAGTTGAGATAATTCGTGAGTTACGGATGTGTTGGTGATTACATGACTTGAGTCACGTTTATTGATTTCCGTTTGTGTGGGCTTATCTTATTTCAGTGTTCGATGATTCTTGTTGATAGTTTCATATGGTTATGTGTTGTTGTGCCTATCTGTCTATTCTATTGATTTTATGATTTTATGCATGATACTAATCTTAGTCGGCTTATGATATCTACCGATACATAGTGTTTGTACTGATACTACGTTGCTGCATCCTTTTGAGTGCAGATTATGATCCAGCGACATCTACCAGACCTCATATTTAGCGTAAGGCCAGCTTTCGACATATTTGAGGGTGAACTCCTATCCATGCCAAGCCGCCTGAAGATCTTTCTTATTTTGGATGTCTATTTCATTTCAGGCATTTATGATTATTTCAGACTATTATTTCTTAGAGTCCTTGTACGATGACTTTCGGATTTTGGGGTTGTAATAGTTAGGACATCCGCACCTTTATTTATTTATGGCATGACTAGACGGTTTGGAGAATTATTATTATCATTATACCCTTGAATGTGTTAAAATTGATTAATCAAATGATAATTGGTTCCCCCACTAGGAGAATTAGTGTGGGTGCCACTCACCGCTATTTGGGTCGCGATAAATCATTATTTATTACATTGCGGTTTTAAGTGAGTTAAACTATATACCCAGTTGCATTACTTTCATTTTGGGAACACAGCCCTGGTCTCTTTATCAATATTTTAAAAAATCAATACTCAAGTTCTCTTATGCAATTAATGATTAGTAATTCAAATCAATCAACAATTATACCCCCTTTCCTTAGAAATTAAGTTTTTAAGTTGAACGTTACACTGAACAAGTATGTTTCTTCATTATATTCTCTGTGGGATTCGATCCCAGCCTCATTTGGGTTCTATATTTGATCAATGACTGTTTCGTACCTATTTCAAGGTGTAATTTGGGAGTATCAATCAGGCCATCATACTTGCTTAGTCATGCAACCTAGCCATCAAGCAAGCCGCATGATGGATAGTAAAGTCACAGCATCCGACTCATTGAGCTTACAAACTTTGTTGTCAACATAGAAGCTAAGCCCAAGGGGGGAAAATTGATCTATAGCTTAAGGAGATTGAAGAAGCTGATGCAAGGGCACTTGAAGACATATGAAGCTGCTATGTGTTTGTCATCATCAAAAAGGGGGAAATTGTTGAGTAGTTGCTGGCTCAATAATACATGCTTAGCTTAAATTGATGTTTTGATAATTTGACACAAAATTTACCTAATGGAAATCAAGGAAACTATAAGGAAGGCATTGAAGAAGCAGATATCCAAACAGATCTCCAGAGGATTAGTGCAGTTGTCATAGCAACAAAGAACTAATCCTTACCACACAACACAATAGATGTCGAGAAGCAATTTCATAACCGACTAGGAGAATTGAAAAGTTACTAATTCCTATTTGATGAGGATTTGGAGTTTAACTATATGGAATCCTTACCATAAGTTGAACACATGAAATTATCATTGAAATATGAGAAATAATAGCCTACGTGCATACAAGGAATTAAGGAAGATCCAAGTTAAATAAGGATTGGTTTCGGGTACAATTATGAAATCAATACTTGGTTGGATTCAACTATTCTAGGGCGGAAACTACTTCTATATAAATATAGCACGAACAATCTTTGGAGCTAAAACACAACCACAAACACAAATCCAACAAGAGGTAGAGTGAGCGGAGTTAACACATTGTCTCAAGAAGAGCCAACTACATATCGATAAAGAATCGAAGCCTTCAGGATTTATCATTAAGTTCTTCAGTTGTAATAGTTAGGTTCTATTGTGGTTCCATCGATTTACCTTCACAGGTACTGTGTAGTACGTGCTTGTTGGTATTGTTTGTAAGGGATCTAATAACTGGGTAGATTCTTGAGACAGATTGTATAAGAGGGTAGAGGCAGAATTGTTTGAAACAATTCCTTAGGTGTTACAAGGAAGTTTGAAGCCTTAAACTGCTCGAGTTTAGTGAACTCGAGAAAAGTCTTATAAAAGATAGGCTGTGGTTTTTTCCTCCCTTAGGCAAGGAGTTTTCCAAACTAATACCCCCACAACACATATTGTATCCTCAATTCCGTGCACTCCGCGACACTGACACAGTGATTTTATGGCTATGCACCAAATGTCAGGTCTCATGAATGAAAAATATCTCAAATTTTCATAAAAGGCGACTACACAATTACACTCACGTAGTTTATTTCATTAAGTCCATCTCAAAAAGACCACCTTAAGGTTATGGAATCACTAAGAGCAAAAAAAGCTCAACCATATAAAACACTACCACACGCCATAGGGATAGGAAATTTAATGTATATTGACGGCCTATATGGCTTCATTTTACCACAAATGGGTATCCACCATACTACCTCAATCAATGGGCTTTAGCCCTATCCCCTTGACGTTTCAAGGATTATTCTCTTTGTCAAACCCTTGGTTAAAGGATTCGTCAAATTTCTCTCGGACCTTACCAATTTCAAGGAAATAACACCACGCTTCAACAATTGCTTGACCACATCATGTCTAACGCGAATGCGTCTCTTTTTTTTCAATACACACACTACTCTTATCAATTCCAATTACCTCCTGTGAGTCACAATGTAAAGAAACTGGTGTAGCTTGTTCCCCCACAATGGCACATCTGCCAGGAGCTAAAAATAATCACATACAAATAAAAACATGTGAGTTATTTCAAGACTAATAGATGAAATTGTAACACTCTCTTTAAAGCATTCTCAAATATGAAAATCACATTTTTCACGATGAATATTTTTCTCATTTCATTAATCCCCACTCTTTTGAGAACAAAATTTTATACTCGTGAAAATATATCACACATTAATAGAGAAGTTTTAGTTAAAAGATAATTTCACTTTTTCATCTCTTGAGTTTAATAGGTAAAAAAAGTGTTTTACCTTTTCAATTCACGACTAGCTTGTAGTGAACTTCTACCTTGATATCTGCTGATTTTTCAACTCTTCATCACCTTGACATCCACAAAACAGATGTAATATATGTTTTCACCTCTACTAATTGTGTTCTTGAAAATCAGCTAAGTCCGAATGCACTAATTCAACCAATTCTATTTTCTATTAGTGTCAGCTTTAAAAGAATTTTTGCTATGTTTTGGTTCTACACAAACTGAGCACTAAGAAAATTCATCAACATTCATCGTAGGAATTAAATACATATTTCTAAGTCTTTAAATAGAAGCAATATTAACATGATCTGGCCTACCCTGTCATAAATCAATAGGCTCAGCAATGTAAGCAGAATTTAGAGTACTTTGATTATTAATGATCTCTTAAAGTTTAGAGAAATTCTAATTTCAGTTATCAAGCATACTTCATAAGAGACATTAAAATTATCATAAAGGTTCACCAACCTTAAGATATTATTTAAATGTAAATATTTATTCACACGGTCAAAAAATTGTTCAACAACTTTCAAGTGTAGATATGTTCCTCCCAATTTAAATAATTCATATCATTCCACAACTTGAAATTAAATTTCACATGATCTTACACGCAGCAACTTTATGTTTAAAAATATGATAAGATCGCAAAGCATCACAAGCATATCATATATGTCAGTCCAACACTTAGTATACATTTTAAGATCTTAATAAATTTGATCATCTATCCTAAAACTTATATCACTAGCATTTCATAAGAAACATAAGGATAAATTCATAAATAAATAAGAGTGGAATTGTAAGAAAATAGAACCCAATTTTTGCCACATTCTTTTCTCGCACTTTGGAGTTGTCCTTTTTCTTACCGTTGAAATATGACAATTCCATTCCCAAAAAAAAAATTATTGTTGTTTCAGTTTCCATCATGTATACCAAGTTCATAAATAAATAAGACTGGAGTTATAAGAAAATAGAACCCGATTTTGCCACTTTCTTTTCTTGCACTTTGGAGTTGTCTTTGTCTTCCCGTTGAAATATGACAATTCCATTCTCGAATACAATTATTGGTGTCTCGGTTTCCTTCATGTCTACCACGTGCAAGATTCATCTACTTTTTCATTAGTTCACTTTTAAATAAGAACTAACGTGTCGATTCAAATCTTTCTCTGTCCCATAGCTAGCCTCACTCCCCATAGTCTCCATTTTTATTATAATTAGCATGTCTCCAAAAGTGTAATTATTTGACGAAGTGAAAGCTTCCCCTCAAATTTAATCATTGGTTGATTATTAAATTCTGTAAAGATACCACCATCATTAACGCTAGTAAAAAGTTCTCTATGTCCTTCGCTGGACAATCTTCACTTTGTTATCAAACTTCTTCCTCCTAAATAAAATATATTTATTGAGCGGACATTTAAACTTGATCAAACAAATACACGTTAGTTTTCATGTGTATGACAAACGGTACCCAAATAAAATCGAATTGTATGCTTTTTGCTCAAGCTGGTGAATACGAGACTCCATGTCCGTTTCACAACATATTCTTTAATAAATAAATACCCCTTAGTTTTCGTTACACCATGATAGAATAACAGTTGTTTGATTTTCACCATTTTCCCAATCATGCAAACTCAAATTTTTTCATGCCAAAAGTTTTTCACTTTTTAGCCAAAAATGATTTCTCATCTTTTTTTTTTTTCCATCGTCGACTATATCTAAAATTAAATAAAAAATTTATTAACTTGTGGGGAAGTTAAAATACAATATGCTCATAAATATATTATAAGTTAACACCAAAAAATCACCCAACCAAGAGAAGAAAATTATTTCAAATGAACATGAATTTTTTCTCTCTTGAATTTTGTTGGGATCCAACATTTCAAATTAAGGCATCCACCACAGGAATCGAATCCATACGTTCTTCTTTCATGACCACATTCTTTAGATATGAAATAAAAGTAGTTTACCTTTCATCACCAGAATACGTATAGAATTATTTTACCTCTCCATATGCTACTGATCAATATTGTATAAAAGAAATCATTTTCACATGTTGGAAATATTAACAATATCAATAAAAAAAATGAACAAAAGGATGGAATCAACTTATCAGATTAAATCGATGCGTCATGGCAACCCCTGCCTTGAAAGCAATCTCAACCTAACCCCAGTGCAAATCATTAAGGTCGGTCACTCCACAAGGTTCCACAACTCTTTCAAACATGTGCACTCGTGGCTCGAAGTTTGGAGTTGCACATGTTACGGTTCACTTTTACGCAGGTGCATAAAAGCTACTAAGAGGTTGTTGGTGCTCTAAATTGGATTTGGTATTTTAGAGTCGTCACCTAATTTATTTAGGGAAATTAGGAAAACCAAGTTAAAAGGGTTTATCAAATAAGAGAAAAATCCTTTTAAACCAAAGTTCGAGGTAAGGGTTCTGGTGATCCCCTATGGAAGGTTTTAAGCACCCTAGTATTAAGGATCCGTAGAATACGGTTGACCTACGAGCTTCAATGTGTGATTATTGTAATTATTTGCTTAAAACATTTTCTTTATTGCAAAAATGCTATGCTTATCATAAATTCAAAATTTTGGCAAAATGTCCCCTTAGAAAAGGGGTTTTTGGTTTCAAAAATTCATAGAAGTGTTCAACTCACTTCATTTTCGGACCAAGACACACTCGGGATTTCTCCCGAGTAGAGTCCCTACTATTTTGGTCCTAATGAGATGAGTTTAGTTCTTATAGGATTTTATTATATAAGAAAGTAAGTGAAGTAGTCTCCCTTTTATAGTATAAGTATATATAAGGAGTTTTATTAAGTCCATATTTGATTCATTGAAGCTCATAATCAACCATATTCTACTTTCCAAAGCCATCTTATCTCAAATCGGTCCAAATGTATTTCCCCTTGTTTTTGTCCCTTTAGGTTTGGGGATTTTGGCCCAAAAAGCTTTGTTTTTCTAAAAATTGCTTAAGTCCACACGTCATACAAATGGTCCATTTTTAATTCTGAAAATCGAGTCTTTTACATTCCAAATTTTTTTCAAAGTCGGGCCTAAGTTCATAAATTAATCTTTTCTAGTCCAACAAACTTTAAGCCTATTTTGATTCAGTTCAACATTTAAGACCCAAGTCATACATGATAGAGGCTACGCGTCCACCAAACAAAGTATATAGAGAGAGACCTGGTTGCTACCAGTTCTCTCAGACAGTGCAGTAAGAGAATAACATAAGATTTTTACGTGAAAAACTCCTTGCTCAAGGGATTAAAAATCACAACCTACCTCAGTAGGATTTCGACTCCACTAACTGAGCAACTCAGGTTATAACTCTATCATAAGCTAGGAATTAACTCCCATAATCCCTCACCCTTACAATAATGCTTGTGCAACCCTCACCCTTGACTACCCCTAACCAAGCACACTAATACACCTGGACTCACCCCAGCCTAGTGTACCACTCAAAGGCACCCTTTGAGAATTCACCAAAGTGACTAACTCTAGCCACACACTAATACAACTAAGCTCACTCTAGCCTAGTGTACCACTCAAGAGCTTGTGGAAGCAACCTTGAGAATTTAGAACACCTACAAACAACTTCTTTCTATGGAAGAGTATGTTTCATGATTTAAGTTTCAAAACAACAAAGACTCAACAACCTAAGGACTTAAAACATCTTTAGTTCTGGACCTGGTCCTTTGGGTTGCTGTGGCTCTGTTCTTGAGGAACACCTTGAAAGGTGGAAACTTGCACTTTGGATGGAGTAATTTTCGGATTGTGCAAGAATGATTCTTTATTTGAGCATGGTCAGATATGTAAAGTGGAAGGGTGAGAAGGTGATGACCCATACATCGGCCTCTCATTGTATTCAGTACCCCGTCGCATCACAGTCTTGCTGAAAGGTCGGCGGCTTTATACGGTAGAGTTGACTTTTCAACGCTCCAGCAGCAGGACACAGTCTCTCATCTAGAGAAACCCGGTCCCTCATCTCTGTTTCGAATGGGCCGCAACAACTTTTAGCTCGCTACATCACAATAATCCGCCTCACATACCGTAGCGATGACCAAGCAATAGCAGGGGACTTGATCTCATCTGGTCCCTCTGAATCTGTATCTGGTCCTTCATATATGAACATACCCAGCTGGGAACTTGCTCTCATCTAGTCCCTCTGAAAACATATTTGGTCCTTCATATATGACATATCCCGTAGCTTGTGTAGTGAGACTGATTGCATCTGTTTCTTCAAGGAGCATGTCAACTTAGCAGCATATGAGTTTTGGTTTCTTAGGGTTCTTTAGGGTTTGTCAAATCATCAAAACATAAGGTATCATAACTCATCAATTTCCCCCCTTTTTGATGATGACAAAGAAACATACTTTGTATTCCCCCTGAGGACCAGATTTCTCACTTGTTCCCCTGAAGCTCAAACCGCCTTCTCGCTTGTTCCCTGAAGCTTAGACCGCATGACGCATAGTTGTTTTCTGGTTCCTTGAGTAAGGTTTGTCAAATCATCAAAATATTGTATAGCATAACGCATCAATTTTCCCCTTTTTGATGATGACAAACATATACTTCATATTCCCCCTGATAACCAGATCCCACTTGTTCCCCTGGATCGGACCTTCATTTTGCTCACTTACAAACCTCTTCCCCACTTTCACCTTTCCCTTTTCTACATGTCTCTCCCACATATATCAATTTTTTCCTTGGAGACTTGTGAGATTTACTTTATATAACACATCAAGACCGGTCCCTCTCTGGTTCTGCACAGTTTGATAATCATCAAAACATGGAGTGTGTCACAATTATTTTTCCCCTTTTGATGATGACAAACTCATAGACGATGTCCCCCCTGAGAGCCAGATCCCGTTTGTTGGTAGCAGCAACCAACTATCAATACCCCTCGGAATATAGATCCATCTTATAATAACATGTTGGTAGTAGTAACCAACTATCAATTCCTCACCCGGAATGCTTCCTTCTTTTGGCATCATCGAAGACCGGGTCTCTATCTAGTTCTTCCAAGTTTGACAATCATCAAAATATATCAATCATTTTTCCCCTTTTTTGATGATGACAAACTTGGAGACGCTGTTTGCACATTCTACCACGCTCTTCCCTTTTCCCCTTTTATTGTCTTCCCCCTTTTGGCATCATCGAAAAGAGAAAAGCATAGCCAATCATTGAGGGAACTTGTGGAAGGTCAACTAGCTGACATGCCCAACTCCAAGCAATTTATTTCAAGGTGCTCCCTGCTTAGTGCCTTGGTGAAGATGTCTGCTACCTGGTCCTCTGTCGTGGAGAATCAGCTTTCAGCAAATAGAATGATAGAGGGACCAGGTTCTTTCATGTTCGGTCTATCATTAACATCTTCAGAGGCCTGACGTCCACTTCTTTATTGCAGGAAAGAAGTGTTTCACTTCTTTGTCCAGCCTCGGGGGTGCTTGATATAACATCAGTTGTTCAGCTTCGAGTGGGGTAATGGAGGGACCAGGTTCTTCTATGCCTTATGGCGATTCTCGGGTCGCATGGAGGTTCTCTGCGACTTTTAGGAGATTCTGCTGCATCTTCTTCATTTCTCTACTTGACCTGAATCTTGGTAGGCCTTGAGTGAGAGGAAATCATCCACTCTTTCAGTTTTATGCTTTGTGCAGTCACTATTTAAAAAAAAAAAAAAAAAATTGACCGCCCTCTCACCTCTCACTCCTTCTTCCTTTCACGTGCGACCGTGTCGCTCAACTCTGGGTTTTTTCTTAATCTTTGGACCTGCTATAGATCCAGCCTTACAACTCTTTATAGGAACACAAGGGCCATCACAAATGATGTCCCACAAATTTAGATCCCCAGCCATGATAGAGTTATGCCTTCTTTCCTTCCACCATCCATAATATTCTTTTATTGGATCTTGGTGGTCTTGTGATAGATTCTCTTTTCTCTCGGTTTGATGAGCTAGCCATGGTGAAGATCCTTTCTTGGTGTTAACCTTTTAGAAAGAACCCGCTCTTATACCAATTGATAGAGGCTACACGTCAACCAAACAAAGTATATAGAGAGAACTGGTAGCAACCAGTTCTCTCAGACAGTGCAATAAGAGAATAATACAAGATTTTTATGCGGAAAACTCCTTGCTCAAGGGATTAAAAATCACGACCTACCCCAGCAGGATTTCAACTCCACTAACCGAGCAACTCAGGTTACAACTCTATCGTAAGCTAGGAATTAACTCCCATAATCCCTCACCCTTACAACAATGCTTATGCAACCCTCACCCTTGACTACCCCTAGCGAAGCACACTAATACACCTAGACTCACCCTAGCCTAGTGTACCACTCAAAGGCACCCTTTGAGAATTCACCACAGTGACTAACTCTAGCCATACACTAATATAACTAAGCTAACTCTAGTCTATTGTACCACTCAAGATCTTGTGGAAGCAACCTTGAGAATTTAGAACATCTACAAACAGCTTCTTTTTATGGAAGAGTAGGTTTACAGTTTAAGCACAAAATAACAAAGACTCAACAACCTAAGGATCTAAAACATCTTCAGTTATGGACCTGGTCCTTCGAGTTGCTGTGGCTCTGTTCTTGAGAAGCATCTTTTAAGGTGGAGACTTGCACTTTGGATGGAGCAATTTTCGGATTGTGCAAGAATGCTTCTTCATTTGAGCATGGTGTTGTATATGTAGAGGGAAGGGGGTGAGAAGGTGACAGCCCATACTGGTCCTCTGCTGTTGTATTGCTGCTGCACTGCTGTACTGCTATAGTGTCGGCAGCTTTACAGCTGTAGAGTTGACTTTTCAACGCTCCAGGGACCTGGTCTCTCATCTGGAGGAACCTGGTCCCTTTTTGAACGAGTACCGCAACAACTCGTTGCTCGCTCGCTACACCGCTCGCAATGTCGGTCTTTTTACGCCATACGCTGACCAAACAATAGGCGGGGACACGATCTCATCTAGTCCTCCGAATCATTCCGGTCCTTCACATATGAACATATCCTGCTGGGAACCTGATCTCATCTGGTCCCTCTGAAAACATATTTGGTCCTTCATATATGAACATATCCTGCAGCTTGTGTAGTGGGACTGATTGCATCTTTTTCTTCAAGGAGCATGTCAACATAGCAAAGATATGATATATCTGGTTCCTTAGGGTTTGTCAAATCACAAAACATAAGGTATCATAACTCATCAATATAGTTTTTGTTCCTTTTAAAAATTTAAACGGTCTATTATTGACTTAAAGCCCAAAACACTAATGGCCTCAGTATTTTTCACTTGCAACACAAAGGGGAGAAAAAAGGCATTGAGTTAGAGAGTATCTAGGACTTATACATTAAACTAAAAAGACTTAAGTAAACTAAACATATCTGGTTCACACATATGGATAAGCAGGCCTAAGTATATATATCTAGCATGAATGAATAAATAAAGTAGAAGGAGAAAGAAAATAGCCTCAAACAAATTAAGTAATGCGGACAAGGCCCTAACTAATACTCAAACAGATCACTCAGACAAATAAACGACTGCCCAAGTCAAAACAGAAGCAGCACAAGAAAGGCCCAATACAACAAAAATAAGAGACAAGCCCAAATCAAAACATTTAACACTGCAAAGGCTAGCAGTTCTGAGCCTACACAAGTGATATAACATTATACCAAATATACAAGTTCTTATACACTCAAGGTATACAGACTATATATTCTTGGTATATTCAGGTATATCCCTAGTATATTTAAACAGAAATCAATACTCATACTCAGGGGGGACATATTTTATCCTATTTGATATTTTAAAACCACACTTAAGTGTACAGAGGCAGAATAAAAAGAAGAAAGAAGAAGATGCAACGACATACATAACAGGTAGAAATCAAAGGCCAACAAATCCATAATGTATCATTTGAAAAATAAGGCATTTCCTGTCACTGTTTAACTCTCAAAAGGGTAACTTAACATGCAAAGACACATATGCTCCTACTCATGCTAGGCTATCAGAGAGGCTTCAAACTGAAACAAACATTCATGACTTATGCAGGGCTGATATTGTTAAACATAGGTCTTGACTAGAAAGTATTCTTAAAAGTATACAGAACTGTAATAACATCAAAATGACCACAAGACCTTGAATGAAGCTATCATAGGAAGATAACAGGTCTAAACTGACATATGTTTAGCATTTGGAGTCTAATTAAGTGAACTATAAACTAACCGATACCTGATTTAGCCAAATGGAAAGTGTACAGTATAGTTAAACAAGTTTTAGACTTTAAGTATGCATGACTAATCACTATAAGCATACAAATCACATTTAAACAACTATAGACATGTATTTAATCAACACAGAACCTTCATAAGCTAATTTAGGCTCAACTAGCCATAGAAGAAACTAAGGTTCATAAGCAGATTTACCTAAACATGTGACTAATCACATACAAAGTAAACAAAAGGAAACCTAAAACAAACAGGCCTAATCTAAACTAGAGATGATCAAGATTAAGCATGTAAATAGCTAGGCAACCACCAATTAGTTAGACTTAATTAGCAGACTACAAGTTTACTCCAAGCAACATGATTAACTGAGGCCAAACATGATCAACAAACTACTGAATTTTGGATTAATCACATAGTCAACTAAAGCAAGACTAACAACTACAAATATAGGCTAATCACATGATTAACTAAGGCAAGATTAACAACTAATCACCTAATTGACTAAAGCAAGATTATAAACTAAATAATCACATACTTAACTAAGGCAGGATAATAAACAAACAATATATACTAATTACATAATTAACTAACAGCAGGATTATAAACCAACAATATACACTAATCACATAATTAACTAAGCAAAACTACCCACATAACTAACAGAATACTCAAATAGCACCAAACAACTAAAAAAATGAGAAAAGGAAATAAGGTTACCTCTTGGTGCAGCCTTGATCGAGAATGGACTTGGAAGCTTGATTTCTCCACTCCACTTGCTCGGCCACACAAAACAGAAACAAGAACAAACTTTAAGTTTTTGACTAACTCGTAAAAAAAATTAAAGGTCTCAAGCAAGATTGCTAAAACCCTAGGTATTTTTGAGGTTTTTTTTTTTTTGTGATAATACTCGGTCTATGCAAAGTGTGAATTGAGGGTTCTTTATATAGAACCCCAAAAATCCCCAAACCCTAGTTTGAAATCGATGTGGGACAAATGCCAAATCCTGAGAATTGTTTCCTCACATAGCATTCAAGGGTTGAGATTCAATTATAAAACTTGTAAACGGTGAGATTTGACCCAAAATCGAGTTAATCCCTTCGGTTCTTCATGAACCAATGGGGATTAAGGATTTCAAACGAATAACAACAAAACTAATTAAAGATTTCAGTCCATGAACGTTGTAAAAATGCAGAAATAGCAAATGAGGGACGAAGTAATACCATGTTTGGGCGGAGACTCGGTGGAAATAGTTGAGAAATGGCAGAGCAATAAATGCTCTTGCCATTCTAGGCCACAAAACACCTAAAACAACGACGTGGTCCCTTGAAATTGCCATTTCCGGCAAGTGACGTAAGAGAGAGGGAGGGGTAAATGTGTGGCGCTAGGGTTTCTGCTATGGAAACCCTTTTCTCGCATAAGGGATCGTTTGGTGCTGAGAAATGAAAGACTAAAGGGGTTTTTCCCTCTTTATCATGTAGTTGGGCCGGGTCAGTCCTTTAATGGACTGGGCTCGACTCAACTGAAAGAAGAAGGGAGATGATCCTAAATATACGTGATATTCACATGTATACATGTATATTCATGTAAACGTGTGTATATCTATATCCTAAATATACATGATATACACATGTATACATGTATATTCATGTAAACGTGCGTATATCTATGCATATATAGAGGGTGTCTTATATATACACGTATACATACGTGGTTCATACGTATATATGTAAGAAAGACTTAGTACCTTAAACAAATAGCCATAATTAAGTAAGCTAATTAGTTTAAAACCCCTTAATTGTGACTTAAACACAATTAAACAATTACTCCAAACTAAAGACACGGGTAATTATGCAATTTGCAATTATGACCCTAATTGAACCTTAGACCATGGAATTGGTCATTTTCAATCATGGCCATGATTAAAGACAAGGCTAATTTTATTAAAACCTTAAATTGCAATTATAACCTCAATTGATTTGATCAAGAAATGGGTTATTTCAATTATGGCCATGTTTAGTTAAATCAAACAGTTAAAGTCTAAATTTGCAAAAGAATGATCTCAATTGACTTAAGCCATGAAATTGGCTATTTCAATTCAGGTCAGAATTACCCAACAATTGATTATTTCAATCATGGCCACAATTAGTCCACATAGTAAACAATTTATGAATTTAACCAGTATTAAATACTTGATTAATCATGATTAACTTGTAAGAATTGCACAGATGAAAATTGAATATGCAGAATTAATATTTAGAAAGTAAGAATGATTAATTTATTTAATTAATCAGGTTTCTTGAATCAAACGGAGTAAAATGCTTGCTAACTGATTTTTCTGATAATTTTAACAATTAATTACACAATTGTTTCAAATTATCTTCTTGATTAAGCTTTGGCAAATGCCTCATATTAATTATAAAAATGTCCAAATTAATTTCTAAATGATTTATAATATTATTGAAGCTATTTTGCCAGATCAAATGGCAAAATATTATCGAAACAATTTTATAAAATCATTTTAACTTAAAGAAAATACACATTTCACTCCGTTTGATATCCAAGAACTCTGGGTGATTAAACTAAATTATGAGTCAAAAATTGTGATCAACAAAGACACACATCTGTCTTAAACTCACGAAGAACAATTTTTGAGAGAAAAAAGACATTGTAGTATCTGATATCTCTCCATCAAAACAAAGGACATGTGCTTTTATAGGTGAAGGAAATCAGACGTTACAATAGGTGTCAAAGAGGACTTAATGAACCATTAACCGGCCATTAAAGAGAGTCATTAATCTGACCATTAATTCAAACAAAGATATCAATTCAACCATTAAAGGGAAATTGAAGAGTCAGTTACAAATATGGAATAATAACTCATACTTATAAAATTAAGTCACATTTAGTGTCAAGAGAATGAATCATGATATTTTATAATAAGCATTGCATTACCGATGTAGGAATAATTCTACAATAGAAATAAATAATTTCAACAATAATTGCACGCAACGATTGACAAAGGACTTCAAACCCACGATGGAGACAACACTGGCCCTTGTATGGCTCATATTTGCGGGCTTCAAATGACACTACTAATTCTACTGGGAAGCAATATGCCGAACCATTAGAAATCATCTTGCTCTCGACAAAGCCACTAATAAAAAATCAAGATCAAGTGTGTGTTCGGTATGAAGGAAATCATTTTTCAATTTTGTCATGTTCGTTTGGTTAAAGTTTTTGGAAAATATTTTCTTTAGGAAAACAAATTCCTTAAAAATGAAGGAAATGACTTCCCTAATCAAAGTAGGAAAAACAAGTCCATAATTGACATTTCACCAACCACCCCATCATCACCCAACCCACCCCCAACCACCAAACCCCAACAAGTCCCACAACCCCACGCATCTCCCCCACTCACCACCCCTCCACCACCCCCACCCCACCACCATCGACCCCACCCCACCCCCCAACCCCTCCAAAAAAATTAATTTTTTTTAAAAGAAAAAGTTTTGATTTATTTTGGTTTTCTACGACAACCCCCCCCCCCCCCCACACCACCACCTCCCCAACACCCCCACCCCCTCCAAAAAAAGTAACTTTTTATTTTAAACGAGGTTTTGAATTTTTATTTTTTTTATATTTTGGTTTTCTACGACATCCCCCCCCCCCCCCACGCATCCCCTCCAATTTTATTTTATTTTTAAAAAGTTTTGAATTTTTTATTTTCTACCCCCCCCCCCCCCCTCCCGCGCACCCCTAACCCCTCCCGAATTTTCTACTTCATACTTAATTTTATCCTTATAAAAAAATTATAAAAATGGAAAGTTTGTGTCGTTAAATTTGGTGTGGGGTGGGTGGTGGGGGTGGTGGTGAGGGATAGTGGGTGGTGGTGGGGTGGATAAGAAAAAAATTTCTATTTTATAAAAGTACAATAAAATGTATGAAATAGAAAATTTGGGAGGTGGCATGCGCAAAGCGGTAGCTGTATTAAAGGGATTTGGTTGGGGGGTGGGCCTCGGTGTGAGGGTGGGTGCTTGGAGTGGATGGGTGGTGTGTTTGGGGGTTGGTGTGGTATGGGGTGGGGTTGGTGAGGCATGAGTGGTATTCTCCGAAAAATGTTTTCTACTAACCAACCGAACATGAGAAAATAAATAGAAATTAACTTATTTGCTAAGAACACATTTTTCAGGTTTACATTTTCCTCCATACCGAACACACCCCAAGTGTCACAAAAGCAAGAGTTGAGATTGATCTTGCAAAGCCAAGACTAAAGGAAATCAAGATTACGATCAAGCACCAGATCATCGAGAAATTAGAAGAGATCATGCAGCCTAACGAGTCCGAAACGGTACCAGGCTACCAGGGCCAAAGATACCTCATCGGGCGCAGGTTCGGCCGAACTCAGTAGTTTTGGTCCAAACCTTATATTTGTGTTAAAAAATTCATTGGACATATACAAATTATTAATTTAGAACTTAGTAAATTTAAAAAACTAAAATTCCCAAACCCATAAACGTCAAATCCTGGCCCCGCCTCTGCGGACTACTATTTATTCAATTGCATGATGCAAGATCATTGGGATTTGAATTGTAGAACAAGGCAAGTAGTGAGTGACTAAAATACACAAGAACAAGCAAAATCTGGTAATCAAGGTAGTTTGCAAGTATTTTTATGGACTTATTTTTGAGTTTGGTAAACACCAAAAGTGCTTATAAGCCAAAATCAGCCAAAACTCATAAGTTGATTGATCACCCCTAACTATGGTTCTACACCTTAATTATAAGCTCTTTTAGTTTGGCCAAAACTTTTACCATTTTATTCCTAATATTTTTTGTAATTTTCGGAATACGCTTTCTAAAACATTAATTTTTAATTATCTCGCTATCCTATTTTCATCATTCGTCCTTTAATTTTGATGCAAAAATGTTTTTAAATTTATATTTTGTTGTAAATAGTTTTAAGGATATTTAACTCATTTTAACAGGGAAAAAAAATGCTTATGAACACCTTTTTACCTAAAGTACACGAACTGTTTCTATTATTAGTTTTAGCACTTTTATCTAAACACATCATTATGTATTTATAAAATCAATTTCATTAATTAAAAACTATTTTCAACACTTAATATTTATCAGCTATTTTTAATCAGCTAATCCATACATGCTCTAAGGATTTTGTACATTTTAAAAACATGGAAGCCCAAAGGTTGCTGCAAACAACAAAAAATAAAGCCAGTAAAAAGCCTTTTACCTGACCAAATTGTCTTTACATTACAAGAAATTCCTTGACATTATTGCCGTCAACTTTCCTGTAAAGCTGGGATTAACAAAATGTAACCAAAAACAGTACTGAATAAGCGAAAAGGGAATCTCAGCCTTTTTTAAAAAAAATAATCCATCACTCAGGCTATGCACCCCCGAGATGGTGGGGGTTTTGGCTCGAACACGTGTTATTCATCTAAGCAAATGGTAATGGAGCGGAGCCGTTCCCATCAATACCACTTAAATTTGATATAGCTTCATTTGCTCTCAGAAATCGTTGGGGAAGAAAGAGAATAAATCAATTTGGTTGGAATTGAAACATAATTATATAGGTACGTAATACTTAGAAGACAATATTTATCATTTATCATACATAGAGAAGTGAGAATATGTCCTTCCTCTCAAGAGTTCATTGGGGAGGTTTCGCTTATATATTTTTGAATAAAAAAACGTAAACAAAAAATGTTTATTCCTAATACATATGATAAAGGTAGGTGCATTTCTTGAGTAGAGGAAACCTAGGAAGGGAGTCACCAGCATTCGTACTCTATCCCTTTCTTTGAACATTCTTTCTCTCTCTTTCTCAGCTATCTCTCTATTACAAATTCCTAATTGCTCAAAGTTCTGATCCCTTTCTTTTAACAACATCCAACCCCTTTCATCTCCAAAACATATATAAACCCTCCCACAATCAGTTCCATGCAGAATTAATGCATGAGCGCCAATATCTTCTCTACTACTATCATGGAACATTTTAATCTTCGCAACATCTTCTTCTTATGGATTTTGTTCGTAACACTCGAAAAATGCTTAATCGCGGAGGGTCTTGGAGTGAACTGGGGATTGCAAGCGACTCATCCGCTTCCACCAGACATCGTAGTGAAGCTGTTAAAAGAGAACGGATTCAACAAAGTGAAGCTGTTCGAAGCTGATCCAGGAGCGCTAAAGGCACTGGGCAGATCAGGTGTTCAGGTTATGGTTGGAATACCTAATGATATGTTGGCAACATTGTCAGGCAGTGTTCGTGCTGCCGAACAATGGGTGCAAAAGAATGTTTCCTCCTTTATTTCCAAAAATGGCGTCGACATCAGGTTTGTTTTTGCTTATCATAAACAGCATATATCATTGGTTTGCAATTAAGGATAGATTTCTCATATGATCACTCAACTAATAGTTATTTATTTAGAAAATCACTTTCTTCGTCATGTCTAACAATTCATGAAACCTGTAAGAATGAAAAAAAATAGAGTTGACACATCCTCCCATAAGTATGCATCTATAGTTTTCTTACACGTTCAAGGTCGATCGAATAAAGGAGAAAAATTACGCTAGATTGACAGTTGTCATAAAATTAATTAATTTATAGTAATAAGTAATTTCTAATTTACTTGAGATTGAAGTGTTATTATTATTGACCACACTGTATTCTTTGATAAATCACCTTCATAAATATTTAAAAAAGAAGAAGAAACTAATTAGACTGCGTTCATCAAGCATAAAGATAGATAACTTGCAAACAAATGAAAAGATCATATTGTACTATGTTCCAATCTTCAATATTGTTATACGTAAACGAGATTGCAATTTCAGCAAAGCATGAGCTTACTTGTAAAGTAAGGTATGGAATATCTGTTCAAGGTGATGTCTCGTTAGGTGATGATGCATGTTTTGCTTTGTGACATGTGGATATATAGGATGTCATCAAACTCTACCTTCAAAATGATATGGATGTATGTACACCGGAAATTTTTTTGATCTTTTTTACTTTATTAGCTGCTTATATACCAACTGAACGTCTGAACGTGATTAATTTATAAATTAATGTATTCCATTATTATAGAATATAATTTATATATACTGATAAACTATTTTTTCATATTATAATGTAATTTAATTTGTTATAGTTCTGCAATCAAGTTACTTAAAAGTTGTCAGACATAACTTTATTTAATACTAATAATGATTGGTAACTTAAAATAAATTATAAATAATTTTTTATACCATATTAAATTGCACTGATAATATAAAAATTTTATTACACTTTCCGCGTATACATAAATTTATAAATCAATATTATAAATTTATAAATCAATATTACTATTAAATAAAGTTACCTAAAATTACTTTTAAGTAATCTAATTATATAATTATTTTTACATAACCCGTGAACAACTCCATTTACAAATATTTTTTATATATATATATATATATAGACACACACTCTGGTGCATTTCCTCATAATAGTTGATCAATTCTTTTCGATGTAAACAGCTTTGTTTTCTTATACTAGTACTTTACGTATTTCTTAGAGAAAAATAAGAGGCCGAAGGGAAAGGAAGAAAAGAACGCAATTAGTCAAAGTGCACCGTCTTACATTCTTAATTCTTCTATTGGATGAGTCCCTTATCAACCGTTTAATTTTTATTGCTATTTTTAAAATTGTGAATATATAATTGTTGCACTGATAAAATATCAGATTTTGTCTAACGTCCACAGAAATTTTTAAACCATGGCCTAACGTTTTCTTAAAAGATTTTTAATTTGCTAAATATAAATAAATTATAATCTAAAGTATTCATAAATTCTAAGAAAAAGAAAAAACTTATTTACTAAACATCCGTGCCAAAAAGAGACCATCGGCAAAAATTTCTGTATTTTGGTGTTTCCTTTCATTATCTTACTGTTGTAGTCCACTGACTATTATCATTACGAATCCATATAATAGTCAATTCAATTGTAAGTTGTGATACCTTCTTTTCTTTTGTTTTTGTCTTCCTTATTTCAATTGAGAAATCAATTTAGGTACTTTATAGTATTACTCTGTTATTGACTTGGTGACCAAGAATTGTCTAATACATCTTTTTTATCACATCACCGTAGCATTTCTTCTCCATGCATGACTAAAATCTAATTACGAAAATCTATCATCCATAACTTATTAACCAGTTATGAAATTGTTTACTTTCTTCTTACAATTTTATACAAATACATTTTGATTGTCTGTCAGGTATGTTGCGGTGGGAAATGAGCCTTTTCTGAAAGCCTACAAAGACATGTTCCTTAACACAACACTTCCGGCCGTCGAAAATGTGCAAGCAGCTCTTATCAAAGCAGGCCTAGCTCGACAAGTCAAGGTTACTGTTCCAATTAATGCCGATGTGTACCAAACAGGCTCTGGAGTTCCCTCAGGTGGCGATTTCAGAACAGATATTCATGATCTCATGATGAAGATCGTCAAGTTCCTAAGTGACAATGGAGGTCCTCTCACCATTAACATCTACCCGTTCCTTAGCCTCGACGCGGATCCCGGTTTCCCAATTGACTTCGCATTCTTCTCGGGAACTTCAGCCCCTGTTGTCGATGGTTCGATCTCGTACACCAATGTCTTCGACGCTAATTATGACACCCTCGTTTGGGCTCTCGAGAAAAATGGATTCGGGTCATTGCCCATAATTGTAGGAGAAATCGGCTGGCCCACTGACGGTGATTCCAATGCCAACATTGAGTATGCTAGGAAATTCAATCAAGGTCTACTAGACCGAATTACTCGTGGCATAGGTACCCCGAAACGTCCCACACCACCGGACATTTACCTTTTCGGGCTCATTGATGAAGACGCCAAGAGCATCTTACCGGGGAATTTCGAACGACATTGGGGCATCTTTTACTATGATGGAGCCATTAAGTACAAACTTAATCTAGGTAACAAACGAAGCGTGACAGCAGCAAAAGGTGTTCGATATTTGGCTAGGAAATGGTGTGTGATGGCGCCTGATGCTAATGTTAAGGACCCCAATTTGGCAGACAGTATAAACTATGCTTGTAGCTATGCAGATTGCACTAGCCTTGGATATGGTTCATCCTGTGGTGGACTTGATGCTAAGAGCAATGCTTCATATGCCTTTAATATGTACTATCAAACTATGAATCAACAGAAAGGGTCGTGTGAAAGGTTTCACAATTTGTCAGTCATAACAACAATTGATCCAACTCCTCCGCCTTCTAAGTCAGGCAACAGTTCTCACTGTCGATTTGAGGTCATGATTGATGTGGGAAAGCACGAGTCGAGGGTAAATCCAGGAACATCTTCAGCTACAAAGATCAAACATTTTTCTCTTGCTTTATTGGTTCTAGTATTCATATTGGACTATACGATGTCTCTGTCTTAACTTGTGGGGTACTCATTTGAGAGTTCATGTACATAATACCTATTGTTCCCTTCTACGCAATAATATACTGAGTTTACGTGATTGCCATCATGCTTTATATATTTACTTGGTTATATGCCATTTGGTTAAACTATTGAGGAACTTTAGACAATGGCGGAGCCAGGATTTTGGCGAAGGGTGTGCAAATTTTCTTCTTACTTATGTTAAGGGTATACAAAATTAAATATATACTCATAATAGCTAAAATTTAACCTATGTACACCATGTAATTTCCGGCGAAGGGTGTGCACCTGACCATCCTTCTCCTAAGGTGGCTCCGCCCATGACTTTAGACACCCTTTGTACCAATTTACGTGGGACAGTTTAGATTTCGAGAGTCGAGTCTCTAACTTTTGACCGTAAATCATACAAAGATATAATCTTTAAATTTTTTTCTAAAATAAAATTTAGATATTTGAAAACTACATAAAAAGTATAATAAAAATCACAATAATTACCGATTCAATTTTTTTTAAAAACATATGAAAAATTTACAAAGAAAAACTTGTTTGACTGATCAAATCCAAATTCTATTGAACTTTCTACTGAAGCATCAGAAAGGAATCTGAAGATGAGGACAAATAGTTTCCTTTAAAATGCACACATCGTAATACCTCTCCGCTGGTCTTCTCCTACTGTTTCCTTTATGTTGCTTCTTAGGCAAACACGGTCGTCGTGCCCAAGACATATCCTTCCTTGGGAAAAACTTTAAACTATGGATGTGTTTGGTACGGATGATTCCCAAATTTCTCATGCTTGGTTAGTCAAATTTTTTTGAAAATTATTTTCTTTAGCGAAACAAATTGGTCCAAAATCAAGAAAATGGGTTTCCATGGAAATAGGAAAAATAAGTTCCATAAATGAACACTCCATGTTAATTGTCTACCCAGTACCCCACCCCCAACACTCCACGTGGGTGTGCACCACTAAAAAAAAAGAAGGAAAAATGTATTAAGTGGAATTGATCCTCAGTCCTAAAGATAAATAACTCAACCTTCAACTAAGTGCGCCATTTAGCCTTCTTGTTGTATGGGTGTCAGCAGATATTATTATTCCAAATTGAGAAAATATATACATAAAGTACCTAGTTTTACGGAGAGGCCATGGTTTCATGTGCCCCAAATTTAAAACATAAAATCAATCCTGTTTGCAAGACTCCTATCTCTTTTCTCTTTATTTTGGGCCCAAAAATTCTAAAACCTAATTTGAACTCAAAGAGAGGGGACCTCTTTGTATTCTAAAAAAATTATGGGGCTCTATTTAAAACTTTTTAAAATAATTCTTTCTCTTTCTTCTTCCTTTCGTTTCTTTAATCCTTCATATGTACGTCTTGTTTTCCCACTCTTTCACCTCATATGAGAGGGGCTATTTAGTCGTTGAGCGTTTGTTTGAGCTGAAAAACCGTGGTTATTTGTGTGAATGGAGCTTAGATTTAAAGAAACAAGTTGCAAACACTCCATTGGAAGCCATTAATAGGATTCAGAGGTTTCCAGTTCGAAAAGAAATCTTTAAACATCAGCCATTTTGGTAAAAAATTGATTGAGAATCACTATGAGAAGCTGAACAGTGGTTTTTAGGTACTGTTGCTTAGCCCGAAACCAAGAAAAATGTGAAGAACGGATCTAGAAACTCCATGGAAGTCATTGAAGTCATTGTTGAAGCTCGAAGTTTAAAAGTTTGAAAATCAGGTCATCGCAAACGAACTCTGTGTTGAGTAGGTGTACCTCAAAATAACCGGACCGTCGAGGGGATTCATATCTAAAATTTGCAGCAATTTAGTTGAGGTTTGACGTGGTTTTTGATCAACTTACAGCAGGCATTAAAGGTTGAAGAGGCCGATTGTTCAAAGTTTGGATTATTACCGCAAATGAGCTTCATTTCGAGTGGGTGATACCTCAAAAAAACAAAAACATCGAGGGAAGTTCATATATAAAGTTTAAAGCCATTTGGTTGAGGTTTGAGGTGATTCTGGATCAAATTACCGTAGCAGTTGTTTGTCCAAAAGAAAAGACACGACACTGCCAGAAGCAATGTCTATATTATACTCAGGTCTATAATAGATTTATGAGCATCCTATAATTTATACTAAGCCAGTGCATTGACTATATCCACTATAATAACTTAGAAGGATTAGTTGAGAAATTGCTATTTGTTAGAATTAAGTGTCGTTATAATAGATTGCATCCTTCTTAGGGAGCTTATACCTCAATTTTGATTGAATTTAGTTAAGATTTAAGGTGCTTTTTTCTTAAATTTCAAATTTGATCTTGAAGTTAAAGATGAACATTTCATTTTTATGTTTAACATTCATGTCTATAATAGATTTTACTTAGTCTATACTAAACGGCCTGTAATGACTCGTTCGGTCTTTTTGAATTTTAGCACCTTTCATTACAACATTTTAGGCCTTTAACCACCTCTAAAAAGTGTGGTCTATACTATCGAAATCATGGCCTTTGATCTAAGGCCGCATTTTTTTTAACTGAGGCAACACTTTTCAGGGGTGGTCAAAATAATCGTAATCTCTGCTCTAAGGAAACACTTTTCATGAGGCAAAGGCTACGGTATGCAAAAAGTCTGGCCTTTTCCTATGACCAAAGGCCGCGCTTGTACTATACCCTATGGCCACACTTTTCATGTCATGTAGCTACACTTTTAAAGCTTGTTGTGATACGGAAATCACAAAACAGTTGAAGAACCTATAAAAGGAAAAGGAAGAGCTGAGCTAGAAACTACAGCTAAATTAGGTTAAATTCTCATTGTATTACTAAAAGAGAATGCGTACATGATATGTAGGAAAACTGGAAATTCTATCTATAAGGACAGAGAGGGCCAGCAAGGTAGCCGAGTCCTCTGCCAGTAACTACCTTGTCAGGGGATGGAATATGCTTGGCTATGCAAAGCCTGGGGAGTAAATAGCAAATAGATAAAATACTACTTTAAAACATAAGGGACCTAATCGACACTCTTAATAACATAACTAACAGCCTTCATTTAATGGCTACGTACGACTGGCAAAGCTTTTGGTACAACATCCAAAACATTTGCATCATTTCTCTTTTTTTAAGAAGATTCCTTATTGTCAAGAAAGAATCCCGGACCTCATCTTCAATGTATGCTAATCTTCCCAAGTCAGCTCATCAGAGGGAATTTGATTCCATCGGATTAAGACTTGGAGTATGACCTTATTACCTTTTCTTATCATTCTTCTTTCCATTATAGCTTTAGGAGTGGGGCAATGGGGCCTGGACAGATTCAATATAGGAGGGTGGTTGATGTTTTATGGGATTTTTAGGAAAGGTTTAAGCAAGGAAACATGGAAGGTAAGATGTATGGTCATTTGGTCACGTAAGGCTAGTTTATAGGCTACATGTCCAACTTTTTGCAGAATTTGATAAGGTCCATAATATTTAGCTGAAAGTTTAGAGAAGTGTGATGTAGAGAGGATGTGTTTCCTATAAGGTTGGATTGTTTGGTAAACCCGGTCCCCTTCTTGAAAAACTCGATCAACTCTGTGACTGTCTGTATAAGAGGTCATCCTTTGTTGACCCCTGGTGAGATGAAACTTGATCAACTACAACTTAAGTGCCCTGATTTCCAATCTTTCAATAACTACATCTCCTAAAATAAGATAGGTGTATGGGAGGTGGTTGGGCATAGAAAGTCTTATAAGGTGTAATCTGTATGGTTGAATAATATGTAGTGTTGTACTACCACTCAGCCAAGGTAAGATATAGAAACCACTCTGTAGGTGAATCAGAATAGTAGCACCTTAGGAAAGTTTCCAAACACCTATTCAATACCTTAGTTTGCCCATCAGTTTGAGGGTGGTAAGCAGTTGAGGAGCTCAATGTGACTCCATGGGTAGAGAAAAGTTCTTGCCATACTTTGCTTACTAAAATTGGATCTCTTTCGCCAACAATTCTTTCAAGCATACCATGTAACTTATATATGTTATCCAAAAAACAATGTGCAATATCACTTGTTGCATAGGGGTAAGAAACTCCACAGAGTGTGCATATTTAGTAAGCCTATCAACCACCACCCAAATGACTAATTTTCCCTTGGATTTGGGTAAACCCTTCACAAAATCCATGCTAATATTGGGGATTTCCAATAGTTGTAGCGAACCCAAATAAGGGGTATTGCCATATTTTCTCTTTTGGAAATGTCACATTGTCTCACATATATGATTACATCCTCCCTTAGTCCCTTCCAGAAAAATAAGGAAGCTACCCTTTTATAAGTGTTGTTTATTCTAGGTGGCCTCCAATGGGTTGATCATGCCAGTTCTTGACCAATTCCTCCTCTAACTGGGGACTGCTTCCTATAACTAATTTCCTGTTTCTTCTGAGTTGTTGGCTTATGAAAGTGTATCCCTTGTACTCCCCTTCATGCTCACTGACTAACTTGATAATGTGTTGCATTTCTTGGTCATTTTCCCATTCTTCACTATTTTATTTTTGTTACAATATAGCCCCTGCATTACTCACAAAGAGAGTAGACGACTCCCTCATTGGTTGGTGATCTTGACAAAGGAATCAGCAACAGTGTTATCCTTTCCCTTCTTGTACACAATTGAGAAGTCAAATTGCATAATCTTCGCAATCCACTTCATTTGAGATCCAATATGCAATGTTTGTTCCAAGAGGATGTCACGCTCCAAACCCGACCCTAGACGTAATAGGCATCCGATGCTATGAATAATACCGGAAGCACCTTATTAAATTAGCGAATATTTAATCCTTCCTATTAAACAAACTATCTTAATAAATGTAAAACAGGTCATTTATAATTGAAAGAAAGCATAATCATACTTAAGAGATAATTTAGCGGAAGTCAAATCAAAATACTTAGCTGTAAAACGTGGCAAAATGCCTCAACGAGTCATACGAGACTCCAACACACTACCCACAATCTGACAACTATCTATGGAGCTTCTAAGATAATAAGTAAATGTCTTACTCATCGGAACACAACCCGAAAAACTGAAATAAATAAGTAATGATAGATGGTGCCCCACAAACAATCATGTGGGCTCACCCGGTAGTCTAGAAAGCAAAGAAGTTCTCCTAAGTCGTAGGCGTATCACGAACCTACTCCTTAACGTTAACTAACACACCATCAAAAATAAAAATGATATGCCTGAGTACTGGATACACAGTGAGTGTCTGCGGGACAATAATTAATAGCAAAATATATGAGTAATAAGTATAATTAAAACAGTATTGAGAAACAGTTCAGAACACATGATAACATCCCACGAATATCTAGTATAAGATAATGATAAAGAAGTAATCACTTTGAATGAGTAAGTCATTCTCGTTACCTTCTGTTCTTCCAAAACAGTTCGAAATCTAGAAATAAAATAGTTCATCAAACTCAAAGAAACCATTAAGAGAGAAGTAAATCGCTTGCAATCCATTATGCTATTTATCAAGATTAAGTCTTCCATTTTTGAACTTAAGATCACCATCAAATCATTCATGATCAATCACAATCATGCCAATATAGGCCATATCAATAACACGAAGGGACGACAACTTAAGGTACCCTAAAATAGCATAGAAGCACCACATCGGGGTTGGTTACCCTTGATGGCTGTCCTTCTTCCGAATAGCTAGGCAAAACCACATCGGGGTTATGAACCCTTGATGACCACTCTTCCTCCCGAATGGCTAGGCAAAGATTGCACTTGGGCTATTGACCTTCGATGGCCACTCTTCCTCTCGAATGGCTAGGAAAATCCCACTAGGATCTATAGTGACTACTCTTCCTCCCGAGTACCTAGGCCAAAAACAACAATATAAACCATGGCATATCAACTAAATCACAATTCATGGCATGGAAATTGACTCTCAAATCATGGCATGGAAGCCGAATTTCAAATCACAACATGATAGTCAAATTGTTCATTATGAATTATGTTCATCATCCCGTTGATAGGGTATATCAAGTGTCATTAATTGATTTAGAAATCAAGTTCAAATCATTATTCAATTTCAATTCAACGAAACCCGTTCATAGGGCAAACCATATGAAATATCCAAGCTTTTCGAAATCAAGTTTAAGCATCTCTTATGGGGTAATCCATGTTCAAAGATTAAAGCTTTATATTTCAATTCCAATCATCCTTCAACAAGGGAAAAAATCATGTATACATATGTATAATATAATACACACAAAGATTTAATGCGGGCTTGTCCCTCACGCACACAAACCTTGCCAAAGAATCACTTTAAACGTTTGAAAAAAAGTATGTTCGAAAAAAAGACATACCTCAAATACCACTAAAACGGTGCCAACGGTATTTCCAAGGTTTAACAATCACTCAACAATAGATTTAGACGATAAAGATTAGAACTTTAATCGCTTCTATGAGTTTTCCTTCAATTTCGGAAACTAGGGTTTTTCTAAGCTTTAAATCTTGTTCTTGAATCCTCCATGAATCACCCATGGATTGTTATTACTTCCAATACCCTACACTAGTCCAAATCCTCTCAATAATATCAGTGAGTATCAAAGAACATACCTTTAAGAAGTTTCCCCAAGTCTCCTTCAATTTCTCTTTCTTCGGTCTTCAGGAATCTATGGTTTTGAAAGATGAACTAGTGGTAATTTGATGTTAGATTGATGTTGTAATCATTGGAATTTATCAATAACTTACCTTATATGTTTTGGGGAAGCCTTAGCGTTGTTTTCTCTCAAAAATTCGGCCAAAACAAAGTGGGGGAAAGGTTTTACAAATTTAGGCTTTTATAATATTCAGGAAAAATCGCTTCATGCATAAAATGGCCTGGCGCGGCGCTTGGGGCGTCGCAGCCCATGCGACAAATGGTATATTTTTCGACGGTGTAAAAATTTTGAGTTTTCTGGAAATTTGGCGCCGCGCACGCCATATTTTCCACTACACTGATGACGTTCAAGAAATGGACATAACTCCTACCACAGAGCTCTGTTTGAGCTCCAAAGATATATGGTTGGAAAGGTATTTCAGAGACCTATAACTTTCATTAAGAATTTTTCCTGAATTCGCAATTTATTTTCACATAATTGGCCTAGAAATTAGACCTACCGAAACATAGACGAGTTTAAGGAACTCTTCCGAACTTCACTACTTGGTTTAACTTCCAAAACGACTATCTTGCACCCAATTTCACCCTAAGGGATTCATATAGCTAAGATTCCATATTAACACCACTTAAACACATTCACAATAGACCAGAATTCACGGAGGCTTACATTATCCCCTCCTCAGGATCATTTGTCCCCGAATGAAAGTCATGGCCTAAGATCTTCACTAAGCCTCAAATTTCTCAGAATCTCTAGAGTTATCTTTCAAGACAATCTATACCCAAGGACTACATAACTACTAACCACCCAAATAAATGACATGGTCCTCACAAGGATTCCCACAACCAAATCATTTGAGCCAGAACACAAAATAAGGAATTCACACTTCAATCTACACCTTTGCAAGGATTCAATAACTAGAAAGTTCAACACATACCTGTAATAGGAAATAGATGAGGGTATCCCTTCTTCATGTTCTCCTCTGCTTCCAAGTTTCTTCTTCAGTATTATGATTTCGCCAAAGGACTTTCACTGAAGCCACATCTTTCGTCCTCAAGCTTCTAACTTGTCGATCTATGATCTGAACCGGTTCTTCTTCATAAGACAACCCTTTGTTAATTTCAATCTCTTAATGAGATAAGAGATGAGAAGGATCAGGTTTATGCAATCTCAACATTGAAATGTGAAACACAGGATGGACTATGGCCATCTCATAGTGTAACTTCAACTCATAAGCCACCTTCCCAATTCTCCTAACAATCTCATAAGGGCCAATAAAACGAGGGCTAAGCTTACCCTTTCTACCAACTGTATCACTCACTTCATTGGTGACACTTTCAAGAAGACCTTGTCACCAACAGCAAACTCTAGCTGGCAGCTCCTCATATCCGCATAAGACTTTTGTCCACTCTGAGTTGTCTTGAGTCGTTGTACAATGAGGTTCACCTTCTCGATTTCTTCATGCACTGAGTCAGGGCCCAATAACTCTACTTCAGTGGCTTCAAACCACCCAATAGGGATCTACAATGCCTCCCATAAAGTGGTTCATATGAAGCCATCTGAATACTCCCTTGATAACTATTGTTGTACGAAAATTCCACAAGAGGTAGATGTTCATCCCAATTACCTCCAAAATCAATTGCACATCCTTGTAACATGTCTTCCAGAGTTTGTATAGTTCTCTCTGCTTGTTCATCCGTCTGAGGATGAAAGGCAGTTCTTAAGTTCACTCGAGTTCCTAAACCTTCTTGGAACGATTTCCAGAAATGAGCAGTGAGCTGCGTACCTCTGTCAAATATGATGGATGTTGGAATTCCATGCAATCTAACAATTTCCTTCAAATATAACTTGGCGTAATGCACCACGGTATCTGTTGTTTTCACCAAAAGATAATGAACATACTTGGTGAGTTTGTCCACAATTACCCAAATAGAATCAAACTTGGCCCTCGTGCGGGGTAAACCCACGACAAAGTCCATATTAACCATCTCCCACTTCCATTGGGGAATCTCAATATTTTGAGCCAAACCACCAGGCCTTTGATGTTTAGCCTTCAACTGCTGGCAGTTCAAACACTTAGCTACAAAGTTGGAGATATCTACCTTCATGCTCTTCCACTAATAGTGATGCTTTAAATCTTTATACATCTTGGTGGATCCCGAATGCACAGAGTATTTAGAGCTATGCGCTTCCGCCATAAACTCTTGTCAGAGACCATCAACATCAGGGACACATAAGCGCCCTTGCAACCTTAAAACATCATTATCCGCTCCAACGGTGAATATAAATTACTCACCCCTTTCTACTCCATCTCGCAGTTTCACCAGAAGTCCATCTTCATATTGCTTGGACTTAATTCTCTCCACAATATCAGATTGCGCTTGCGTGATTCCCACTAACTCCCCATCCTTAGTTTTATCGAGTCGGACTCTAAGATTAGAAAGTATTCAAATTTCCCTACCCATCAGCATATCCTAAGCACACAAATATGCTAACGTACCCATAGACTTCCGGCTCAAAGCATCAGCAACAATATTCGCTTTACCAGAATGATACAAAATGTTCAAGTCGTAATCTTTCAACAACCTAACCATCTCCTCTTCCAAAGATTCAACTCTCACTACTTGAAGATATATTGCAAGCTTTTGTGATCAGTGAAGACATCACAGTGCTCCTTGTACAAGTAATGACACCAAATCTTTAAAACAAAAACCACAGTAGCCAATTTCAAATCACGGGTCGGATAATTCTTCTCATGTTTCTTCAACTGTCGCGAAGCGTAGTCATTCACCTTTTTATTTTGCATCAACACTCAACTCAACCCAATTCTAGAAGCACCACAATAGAATACATAGCCACTAGACCCTGAAGGTAGAGTCAGAACAGGAGACGAAGTCAACCTTGCCTTAAGCTCTTGAAAGCTCTTTTCACAGGCTTCTAACCATTGGAACTTAGCATTATTTTGAGTCAGTTTCGTCAGTAGTAAGGCTATAGATGAGAAACCTTCCACGAACTTCTGGTAGTAACATGCCAAACCCAAGAAGCTACGAATATTCGTCGCACTTGTGGGTCTCGGCTAGCCTTAACTGCTGAAATTTTCGGAGGATACCTGCATGTTCCTCACGAATTTTCGAATACACCAGAATATCATTAATAAAGACAATAATGAAAAAATCAAGGAAAGGTTTGAACTCTCGATTCATCAAGTCCATAAATGCAGCGGGTGCATTAGTTAGACCAAAGGACATCACCAGGAATCCAAAGTGTCCATAACGAGTATGAAAAGCTATTTTTGGAATATCCTGCTCCTTTATTTTTAGCTGATGATACCCAGACCTCAAATCAATCTTTGAAAAGAACTTAGCACCCTGGAATTGGTCGAACAGATCATATATCCTAGGCAAAGGATACTTATTCTTAATGGTCACCTTATTAAGTTAACGATAATCAACACACATTCTAAGAGAACTATCATTCTTTCTGACGAACAGGACCGGAGCACCCCAAGGTGAGGTACTTGGTCGAATAAAACCTTTGTCCAACATGTCCTTCAATTGGTCTTTCAACTCCCGTAGCTCTGTCGAAGCCATATGATACAGTGGAATAGAGATCAGTTGAGTATCAGGAATAACATCAATCCCAAAATCAATAGCCCTATCAGGTGGAATACTCGGCAGATCTTGTGGAAACACTTCGGGAAATTCATTAACTATAGGAATAGACTCAATTTTGGGTATTATGGCTTGAGTGTCGTTGACCGCAACTAGATGATAAATACACCACTTTGAGATTATTTTATAAGCCTTAAGATAAGAAATAAACCTACCCCGTGGCTTAGCAACTTCACCTTTCCACACAATAATTGGGTCATTAGGGAATTTGAAACGAACTAGTTTATGCCGGCAATCCGCATTAGCATAACACGCGGACAGCCAATCCATCCCCATGGTCACATCAAAATCTACCATCTCTAGTTCGAACAAGTCAACTATAGTCCCACGACCTTTAATTACAACTACACAGTTTCTATACACTCTAGATGCAATAACAGGGACACTAACAGAGGTATCCACAGAGAAGGGTTCTAACAATAGCTCGGGCTCCACCCTAAAATTAAGTGCAAAATACGGTGTCACATAAGAGATATTTGAATCCGGATCAATCAATGAATATGCATCAAAAGAGCAAATAGTGAGAATACCTGTGACCACAACATTTGAGGATTCAACCGCCTCCCTACTAGTCAAACCATAAAGTTGGGCTTGACCCCCATTTCATTAATGGTTAGCAACCGCTTTACTAGTCCCATTACCACGAGCATTAGGAGCATTGTTAGTTTTACCAAGGCCGGATTCTAAAAAGAAAAAGTGCATTTTAATTGTTTCTCCGCCGAAGAGTTAGCCATCTCACATAACCACTTCCTACGCTCCCTCTTAATATGACCCTTTATACCACAATAATGACAAATACGATCCTCCCATCCAGATGACTGTCTATTACCACCTTGTGAATTCTTGTCCTGATTATTGTTCCTTTGACCTTGTCTACTAGATGGAGCACTGGCATTAGAATAACCGCCAATCTGTGCAGGTGCAGAATACCCTTTCTTTTTCCCTCCGTTTTGCGAACCACTGAACCCACCTGCAGATCGGACATTCTTACTTTGTTACCTTTATAGCCTCTCTTCACCCTTCCAATTCTCTTGTTGCTCAGCGAACCCAACCAAAGATGAAAATGTACAAGTAGGAGACATAGCAGTAGCAGACACAGAATTGATACTTGGTACTAAACTATGCACAAATTAGGTCAACTTGTGCTTTTCAGTCGGAATATACGTTGCATACCTCGCCAGACGGGTAAACTTCCAGCTATACTCACGAACATACATAGTGCTCTGCTTAATCTTCTCAAACTTAGTAGCCACAGCGAACCGCTCCTCATCAGACAGAAACCTCTCCGTAAATGCCTTCTCGAACTCAGCCCAAGTAGGAGCTGAAGCATTATTACCCCGCTCAGTCTCCCACAATTCAAACTAAGCATGAGCAACATCTTTCAATTGGTATGCTGCAAATTTCACAACTTCAAAACTGTGAGCACCCATTGCCCTTAGAGCTTTGAAATTCTCATCCATGAAGTGAAGATGGGGATCATCCTCCTCTCGTGAACTAAAGAATTTGGGCGGATTCAACCCCAAAAATTTCTTAAGTCTTCCTCCAGCACCAAGTATAGGATCCGCACACCCACGTTGATGTTGGGCTACAATAAGGGTGGTAAGCATCTAGATCACATTCTGCATCGATTACATATTAGCCATGCCCGTAGCAGGAGCAGCTGGAGTAGGTGGTGCTAGCGGTGGTGCTTGGTCTCCTTGGTCATTTCCAACTTCAGCATTAGTCTCAGCAGTGGTATGGTTAATGATTCTAGGAACTCGTCTGCCAGATGATGAATCAGAAGCACTATTACTCCCTTGTTTAGCAGCTCCAGCACGAGTTAAATCCATTTCTACGAGGCACGAATTAATGAACACGTTAGAACGATTCTAAGGGAATTTCAAGCTCTATAGCATAATCTAGAATAAAGAAGAATGAGAAACACCTATAAATGTCCTGGTAGTCTTTCAATCATGCAGGTGATTAGGTTACACAAGAAAGACTCAACTAGACACAGCTCCATAGACACAGGCACATCCTAGGATAAAACTAAACCTAGGCTCTGATACCAAGCTTGTCACACCCCAAACCCGACCCTGGACGTAACAGGCATCCGATGCTATGAACAATACCGGAAGCACCTTATTTAATTAGGAAATATTTAATCCTTCCTGTTAAACAAACTATCTTAATAAATGTAAAACAAGTCATTTATAATTGAAAGAAAGCATAATCATACTTAGAGATTATTCAGCGGAAGTCTAATCAAAATACTTAGCTGTAAAATGTGGAAAAATGCCTCAACGAGTCATATGAGACTCCAACGCAATACCCATAATCTGACAACTCTCTATAGAGCTTCTAAGATAATAAATAAATGTCTAACTCATCAAGACGCAGCCCGAAAAATTGAAATAAGTAAGTAATGATAGAATGGTTCTCCACGAATAATCATGTGGGCTCACCGAATAGTCTCGAAAGCAAAAAGTTCTCCTAAGTCATAGGCGTATCATAAACCTTCTCCTTAACGTTACCTAACACACCATAAAAAAATAATGATATGCTTGAGTGCTGGGTACTCAGTGAGTGTCTCTGGGACAATTATTAATATCAAAATATATGAGTAATAAGTATAACTGAAACAGTATTGAGAAAAAATTCAAAACACATGATAACATCTCACGAATATCTAGTATAAGCTAATGATAAAGAAGTAATCACTTTGAATGAGTAAGTCATTCTCGTTACCTTCTGTTCTCCCAAAACAGTTCGAAATCTAGAAATAAAACAGTTCATCAAACTCAAAGAAACCATTAAGAGAGAAGTAAATCACTTTCAATCTATTATGCCATTTATCAGGATTAGGTCTTCCATTTGTGAACTTAAGATCATCATCAAATCACTCACGATCACCAGAATCATGCCAATATAGGCCACATCTATAACACAAAGGGATGACCACTTAAGGTTCCCTAAAACATCATAGAAGCACCACATCGGGGTTGATTACCCTCGATGACTATCCTCTCTCCCGAATAGCTAAGAAAAAAAACATTGGGGTTATGAACCCTCGATGATGTTACACCTTGCCCTCCCAGGAGATGAGGACATTCCGTACTCATGGCGTATTTTCGAAGAAGGAGCTTATGGTAGGTTAACATCATGAGCATACGCGGGATATAAGTCATTGCAAACGGGTGTTACACCTTGGAAGAATTTCGTATAGTTAGTACCGTTACTAAACGAACGTGAGTCCAGAGAGGCCACTGAGCTATTATAAGGCTAAGAAAGACTTGTAACAAGTAATAAGAGAATAGCTAAAGGTTCCGGGGTCAAGCGGGTTGAAGAAAGTAAGTTGTCAAAGCTTTGGAAAAAACTGGGCAAATTTTGGACAGGATTTTTGGTCCAAATTAAGCGAGTTATATCTCCTAGCATATGAGGAGTTATGCAGTGAATAAGCTATCCAAATGGAATTTCATCGAGTCTAGTTTCCAACGCAATAAACCGTTTGTCGATACGACATCGAAGTAGGGAGTTATGGGCATTTTAAAACGGACTGCTTGAAGCGCGCGAACCTACGCGAAAAATTCTAGAACTCACTTAAAGCCCACTAATTTGGCCCATTCAGCCCAAACCCGACTTGCACACCTATATATACCCCCTGATCATTCATTTTTCCCCCATTCTCAATATATCAAACACCTAGAAGATTCTAGGAATTTCTCTCAACATCCTTTTATCCACACTTAGCTATTTTTAGTAAAATCCAAGCTCGGAAAGTGCGGGTAGGCTCGTAAATCGCAAGTTTAGCCAATGGATCATCATAGAAAGGGGTGTAAACACCACCCCGAGTGCCATACCATGCATGCAAGGCTGATCCAAGGTAAAATCCTCCCTAACTACTCGTAATTTAGAACGATCCGTAGTAAATCTCGCTAGATCTAATTCGTAATAATTCGAATTGGTGGAAATGAGAAATAAATCTATGGAAATTGTTGTTGATGGATTTTAATGGTGATTTTGACAAGTTAGTATGGAAATTGAATTGGAATTTGGATTGATGGTGTTGGGTTTTTGTTAAATTTGAAGATAAATTCGTGAAATATGGTGTTTTGGCAAAATTAACGGAATTAATCTTGTGACGAAATTTTTTGGTAAAATCCCATGGAAATCGATACGGGTTAATATTGCTATTGTTGTTGTTGGTGCTGTTTTCGACACTTAGGACGTCACAAAAACAGAGGAAATGCTACCCGATTTTTCTGCAACCCCGAAATAGTTGAGATATAGTACTTAAGATTTTGCATGCAAGCAAAGCAAGAGTTAACTCAGATCTTATATTTGTATTTAGGTGTTGGGAAAGGACCAGTGTTGGAATAAAGAATCCATCCAGGTCACATTTTTGGAAGATAAAGGTATGTAAGGTTTTCGCTATCACTTTCCTTGACACGAATCAATAGAACCCCTAGCGTGCATTATCAATCCATTCGAGTCTATTCCGGATTTCCTACATTTTACGAAATATATATATTTTACGAAAAATACTTATTTTATGAGAAGTACATATATTTTATGAAAGATACATATTTTTTTGAAAATCTCTATTTTTTACGAAATTTTCGATTACTAAATTAAGTAAACGTCCCCAGCTAAGTCGTTCATTGACTCCTATTAAATTGTCCGTATACTTTATGAAAGATCTTTATGATGTTAATGTGAGTATTATCATTTGAGTCATTCTTTGGCCTCGATATGTGTCCCATAATATATTCGGAGGTATAACAACCTTACGTCACTCCGAAAGGCCCAATGTCAGTTCTTTGACTCCTCATGCATTTATATATATATATATATATATATGTATGCATTATTTTACTCCACCGAGTTGCGCTATAGTCTGCTGGGTACGGCACGTAGATGTGCAACCATTGATCAGTTGGGTATTCACACCAAGTCCCATAAGGTACGGGTACATTTCACACCGAGTCCCATTAGGGCTGGGTACATTATGATATATTGATGTTTTCCCGGATGCGGGAAACCCCGAACGCGGGGAGGATGATGAAATGATGATGATGATATACACACCGAGTTCTAAAAAGCCGGGTACGTTTCACACCGAGTCCGAAAAAGGCTGGGTATACTTCACACCGAGTCTTGAAAGGTCTGGGTTCGCTTCACACCGAGTGCCACTAGGGCCAGGTACATTATATTTATATATATTGTGTATATGTACTTGCATATGAAAAATGATTTCTCATGCATGGCATATTGTTTGGTTTCAGATGTCACAGGTTACGAGTTATTACTATTCTCCCATGTTTACATTTATATTTTACTGATGTCATTACTTTCCTGCCTTACATACTTAGTACTTTTATCCGTACTGACTGTTCCGCTTTTTGGGGTGTTGCATGTCGTGCTGCAGGTCCTGACAGGCAGAGCAGAAGGACCTTCTCAGTAGGATCGCCAACTTCAGCGGGACGTCAGCAAGTACCACTATGCCGGGCTTGTTAGTTGGGTATATATCGAGTCTACATGTTGTGTATACGATAGATGTACGTACTCTTAGAGGCTCATAGACAAAGGTAGTGGGTGTCAGAGTCATGCATGTTTTCATTATACTTATGATACATATGTTATATCCTGGGCGGCTATATGATATTTTTATGATGTTCATGTTGCGGCCTTGTCGGCTAGCTTATGTATATAGTTGTTCACAAAGAGGTTATGTCATCCTTGTGTTGGGCCTTCCTGTGTACCGGTGCTCTTATATGTATATGCTAATGATTGCAATTAGGATTGTTGTATTAAGGTTATATTATGTCACGTCAGGTGGTACTCGGGTGCTAGGGTCGAGTTCCCATCATGCCCCTCATCGGGGTGTGACTAAGTGGTATTAGAGCGGGTCAGTCCTAGGAATGTCTATGAGCCGTGTCTAGTAGAGTCTTGTTTATGGGTATGAAGCACACCATACTTCTAAACAAGAGGCTACAGGGCATATAGGAAGTAATTCTTTTCTTCACGATCTAAATCGTGTGATAGAGCTAACAACGTAGGAAAGTTCGTTCCTGATTCTATCTTCTCGTTAGAATTGCGATTACACCAATAAAAAGAAGGGTTTCAATCACAAAGGAATGTGGGGTCAGCTCCGAAAATAGATATCAGACTAACGCCAATTGCCAGTACGGGCTATAGGGTAATAAAAGAGATGAGGAGGAGTATAAGTTATATGATTGGGTCAGACCCTTCACAGATTATGACCTTTATCATGAAGGATCCGCCTAAGGACCCTATGAAACAATGCCAGGGCAGCTGCGAGTATGACCCCACCACAAACTTTAGCTTTACACTCAGGGCCGATGAGAAAGATATGAGAAAAGCATTACAGAAGTTGGCACATCCGGCCTTTTCTTCGGGTCCAGCGTTATGATGGGACTGCTGCGGACATTAGTATTACAAAATATCAGATGGTTTTCAGTTTCAAAAATTTATTAATCAAGGACCGCTAGTGTATGTATGGAAGTTGTACATGAGGAATAAGATGATCAACCAAGGGGAGGAGAGTAACTAAGGAAATAGAAAGGTTCCACTTCGAGCTTGCATCTGGTTAAGCTTCGCAGAAACAGGACCAATGTAGAATGATTACGAGGTAAAGTACTAGCCGACGAAGCAAATTGGAACCAAGTCAAATAAGTATAAAGGAACAAGGGCACCTGAAGGGAAGTAGAGATAAAGCGCACCATAACAGAAATGAACAAAAGTTATCAAGGAAGGCTACACAAACACAGCAGTCCCACTTTCTTTACAGAAGAATGGACTCGCGACCGATAATGAAGCGAGCCGTTGAGTGTGAAAAGCTACAAGGGAATATTCATCCACAAAAGAAGAAAGAAGCTAAGTCAGAGCTCATAACAGAATACGGATGTACAGGAACTATTATGTGTAAGGGATTCACTCTCTATTATGTGTAAGGGATTCGCTCTAAGGAAAAGAGACAGACGGTTAGCCACAAAGAAGGATGGTGATACATGACGAAGAGAAGACTCTTGTAAATCATGTGCAATAAATAGTGTAATGAGTATGTATCATAGTACAAATGATATCAAGCATGGTTAAGTAAAATTTGAGGGCACGCGTATACATCGCGACATGCCGGAGGGATGTCGGAGCTCCACGATAGGAAGAATAGTTTCCATCAAGCTATAAAAGTTTAACAAATCGAAATTAGCCCGACAAGCTCTAAGTAAGATAGGACGATGCGTAAAAGCATAGAGAAATGTAAAGTGAAAAAGAGAAGGATACATAGACATGCATGACAAGATTGTAAGTACGAGGAGGATGGCAGGGAAACAAAAGTCGGGTAATTATGCGCTCAAGGAGCAGAGGTATTACACCTCGTAGTTTTGTATGTTGAAATTAGTTAGGTGTTGGTTGTCCTAATCATGGAAACTGGAGTTATCTTCTAGGATATATGAGATTATATGTTCCTATCTTATGGTTATGGGGGGTTTAAGTTCATGAAATTAGCTATGAAAGGATTTGAGAACAAGCGAATTAAGGAAATTAAGTTTGTCGGAACTTTGGGAAAACTTGGCAAAATTTTGGACAGGATTTTGGTCCAACTTGAGAGAGGTATATCTCCTAGAATATTAGGAGTTTTGGTGTGTTTTTTCTATCCAAATTGAATTTCATTGATTCTAGCTTCCAACGCAACAAACCGTTCGTTAATGTGCCATCGGAGTAAAAAGTTATGGGTGTTTTAAGACAGACTGCTCGGGCAGAACATTTTTACGGATCAATTTGACGGACCGCAGAAATTTTTGCAGCTCGTCAAATGGTATTTTGCCAGAGTAAAATAGTCACAGTGAGCCATGTTTGGCTGGGCAGTTTGACGGAGCATTTTGACGGACCGTAGGAGTTTTGACGGTCCGTCAAAGTGAGCGTAGAATTGCCCAATGGGATTTTAAGTCACGCTTTATATATTTCATTTCACCTCATTTAAGCTCATTATTTCCCCAAAACAGATCTTAGGGCTCTCCAAAACCCTCTCTCCAAGTCCATAAACTAATCTAAGTCAAATCCAAGAGAGTCGAGAGACTGAAGTGCAAAGAAGTTTGCTAGGGTTTGTGGAACTTAAGTTTTTCTTTGGCATTGATGTTGGAGACTTCACTTGAGCGGAGTGAGTTGATCCAAGACTTGTTCTTGAGTGATTAAGGTAAGATTTCATATCTTTTACATATGGTTAAGGTTGTTTGATTTGTTATACCATGTGTGTTACACCCCGTAGTTTCGTATGTTGGGATTCGAGTTACCTTTCAGGAGGTATGTGAGCTTATATGTGTTTAACTTATGATTATAAGGGTTTAAGTGCATATTGTGAGCTATGGAAGGATTGAAGGGCAAGCGAATTAAGGAAGTTAAATTTGTTGGAACTTGGAAGAGAATATGAGGGGTAATTTTAGCCCAACGTGAAGAAAGAATATCTTTTAGTAGATAAGGAGTTTTAAAGCAAGGTAAAAGCCTAAAATGAAGTTCGTCGAGTCTAGTTTCCAACCCAATAAACCGCTCGTCGATAGGACATCGGGGTAGAGAATTATGGACGTTCCAAGTTCAGCTGACAAAGCAAAAACGCGTGCTACGGTCTTCGCTAAAGATCGCTATAGTACCGACTTGCTACGATGATCGCTACGGTGACCCGACCCGAATTTGACCCACTATTTAAGGACCAAATCTGATCCAAAACCTCATTTTTCAGCTAAGAACTCTCCAAATATTTCCCAACCTTCTAGAAAATTCTCCCAACTTCTATCCACTAGATTTTAACGCTAATTAAGTATAATCTCCGGATTTAAGGTTAGACAGCGCGTAGCTGCGATTATACTATTGTATTGCAGTGAAACTTGGCTTGGATTCAAGGTGATAATCGAAGATATTGCAATTATAGCGGGTGAAAGGTATGAATCTTTCCTTATTAGTATTGATTTAAGCTTATTTACGGAGGAAAAGTTACTAAATGAGCGTATAAGGAGTTTATGGGTCGAGAAATTGGATAAAACATCGTATGGGATGTTTATGGAATGTTTTGGTGTTGATAATATTGTTGTTGATGTTGGTATTGTTGTTATTGTTGTTGGTTGCTGAATTGAGATTTTGGGCTAGACATATAAATAGAGGAGATGCTGTCGAAATTTCAGCAGATTCTAGAAAGATTTATTTGGAGGCTTAGGATAAGTATATGACAACGGGCCTAACAATAGTATGAATGGCTTTATATGTAGATTTCAGGACAAGAGGTAGGTTGGAATGTCGAGAAGCGAGCTTCCAGGTATGTTAAGGCTCGTCCCTTCTTTCAAAGGCATGATTCCATAACCTCTTTGTTTTCAAAAGCTAGAAGTTTACAACTCTTAAAGCTTCTTATGATGTTAAAAATGAGAATGTTTTATGAGGGTTACGAGAGGGTGATTTTATGCTTAAAGGTCTCAAGTATGATTTTAACGATGATATGAAAATGTTAAGCCATTTCATGATTTTTCTCGATCTTACGTCATTGTTCATGATTTTTATTTGGAATCTTATGCATGCCATGAGTATAATATATGTATATGGCTATTTTGTGACATTACAGAGAGTTCTATTATTTCATTTTGATTACTCACTGCACTCATTTTCATTCTTTATGTATATATAAGGCACAATTGACAGGGGGTGACGCTGTGACCTTTGTTGTGTATTACAAGGCCCAGTTGACAGGGGGGGGGGATCTTTGTGGCCTTGGTTGTGATGTGTATATATATGGCACGGTTGACGGGTGGGTGTCTTGTGGCCATTGTTGTGATGTGTATATATATGGCACAGTTGACAGGGGGTGTGCTGTGTCCATTGTTATGATGTATATATAGGGGGTGTGCTGTGGCCTTTGTTATGATGTATATATATATGGCACAGTTGATAGGAGGTGTGCTGTGGCCTTTGTTGTGATGTATATACATATGGCACAGTTGACAGGGGGTGTGTTGTGGCCTTTGTTGTGATATATATATATATATATATATATATATATGGCACAGTTGACATGGGGTGTGCTGTGGCCTTTGTTGTGATGTGTACACATATGGCGCGGATTGACGGGTGGGTGTGCTATGTGGTGATGTTTTAATTTATCTTTTCACATTCATTAAAATGTTTCAGATGTCTTCCATGATTTTATGTACATATTGAGTTAAAAAGGTTAAAGTTGCATGTATAGTATCCGCCTTAAGAGGCAATCAAATGTACGGGTCATCTTTATCCCCTGTTATGTCCTATACTTCTTATTGTGATGTTATTCCTGCCTTACATACTCAGTACACTATTCGTACCCCGCTTTCTTCGGGGCTGCGTTTCATGCCGCGCAGGTGTATACAGATGAGTAGAAGACGTTGGCTATAGGATGTTTCCAGGCTATCAACTGGATTGGTGAGCTCCATCTCAGTTCGGAGTGTTGCCGAGTCAGAGAATTATATTATGGTATCTCGTGTATATTAGAGACTTTTGTAGACAGTGTCCTGTGGATAGGGCGTCGAGGGGTCGACGCAGGTGTAAAGCGACCATATAGGTCGATGTGTCTTTATGCTTTGCTTCTTTTGTAAAGATTTTACTTGTGACTAAAGGTTTTCTTTGAATTCATGATAAAGGAGAAGTTACGACTCTTGGATGAAATAGTTGTACGGCACTCAGCCGAGTAGGGTTTTGGGTGTCAGTCGCGGCCCTCCGATTTGGGTCTTGACAATGTGGGTAAAAGAAGAAAAGTGAAAATAGCAAGTGTGAACTTGAGGATATTATGAGCTATAGGTTAACTTGAATTGTGATTCTTGGCATGTTATGAATTTCTTGGCATGTCATGAGTATAATCTTGTTGTGGGTGATACTAATGATATTGAGGAAGTATTGTACATAAGTATATATGGTGTTGTGTTGTAGCTATTGTAATGAATGATCATGAAAATGAGTTTTGGGGATTGGATGATGCTTAACTTGAATGAAACCTCTTAGACTCGTATCATGTTCTCGCCGTCAAGCGGTATGTAATAGAAGGTTCCTTAGAAACCGTTGTGTTGTTTTTTTTTTTTTTTTTTTTAACAGAAGCATTTGTAGGCATTAGTAGGAGGTATAAATAAATTCTACTATCTTATGTAACTATTTTATCTTATGCGGCGTTATAAACATAAAATAGTAAACTTTTCCATCACATTATACGACGACACAAACAACTCCAAAATACAAACATTTAATCCGATATACACATCCGCCTACGAGCCTCTAGACATAGTACATATATACATAGACGTAGGGCCGAGTATAAAAGTGTCATGCCCGAGAATACATATACACAAAATAGTACCAAGGAAGTGAGGCTCCGGAACAACTAGGAGCGCGTTATAGAGTACCGCACATTATACGGTAGAACTCCTAAGGATCACGTCCACCATCTCTTGTGACTATACACAAAATAGCATGAAACGCAGGCGTCCACAAGAAGGGACGTCAGTACAAATAGTGTACCGAATATGTAAGGCATGGAAGATAACACTAGCAATAACATAAGGTAGAATTAATAATGTCGGGGAGCCATAGGATATGGAAAAGATAGAACTTATACCCTGTCATGTATTATTATCTCGTATTATATCGTATTATATCTTATCTTGTCTTGTCATAGTATATCACGCCCTAGTATATCGTGTCATAGTGTGTTAAGCTATAGTGTATTATAACATAATATCTCATGTCATAGCATAGCATGTCATAGCGTGTCATAGCGTGTCATGTCATAGCATAGCATATCATAGCATGTCTTACCATAGCATAGCATATCGTAGCAAATCATAGCATAGCATAGTTGTCATATCATGTCTGTCGTGGCGATCATGGCATATCATGTCATAGCATTACTTACCGTAGCGTATCTTATCGTAGCATGTCTGGTCATGACATGGTAGGTCATATCATAGCGCCGAATAATGTCGGCTCACCCACATAGCGCCGATATACACCGGCTCACCCATATATCCCGCGTCCGGGCACCCCGCGTCCGGGATGGTAAACCAGCTGATCAGGTGGTAGTGAAACATATTTCCCTTTCCATTCCCCCATGTATCCCTTCCCCCCAACCCGGGTTCACACACATAGCTTGCATATATGTACTTATATACATTTTCACATCTTATATACATACACATATTTTTGTATTCATATACATAGCTTGTATCCATATACATGTCGTGTATACATTTACTTACCCTATTTACATGTACCTATTTCCTATACTTATACATATATCATATCACATTATATTTCGTCATGTCATGCGATGTCATAGACATTCCCTCATCTTAGTATTATCATTTCTATCATAGAATCATAGTCGTTATTTTAATTATAAAGATTTTCAAAAAAATTGTAAAACTTTGATTTAGAAAAGAATAAATATTTTAGAAAACGTTTTTAAACTTTTAGAAAGGAAAACAAGTCTTGAAATCGATGAACTAGTCAAAACAATTATTATCTTGTAGTTAGTATAATACCCCAAACGTTTCTTTTAGATTCTACTTCGCAATACGTCACATAGAACATTGAAGAAAATCCGGGGACAAGGGGCCCACCTCGGACCAATTGAGGCGGCGTATCAAATTTACGCATGTTACCATTTATAACGTCACTTATGAGGATCTTAGAGTAATCGGGTCCTATTTGTACAAGTTCTAGATGCTTAGGAAGTTTTCCAACATTTTGCGCAAGTTCTAGTTCAATTTCATTGAATGAATAGTAGCCAATTTCAATTTTGGATTTGGAGGAAAGGAAGGGCCCCCGTGGCCCGTGGCCAACCCTACTACGTCTAAGACATGCCAAGAAAGGAAGGTAAAGCCTTACATACCTCTTTCCGCTCCTTTTGCTACTTGCAATTCACGTTGCAATCTCGTCAAAATCTGCGAATTGGTCATGTTTACCAAAACTCTCATTAGGCTTCTTAGAGTTAGAATCTTAAAGAACCATTCGGCTACCGAAATTTCGGCAAAGACTTCCTCGTAAATGTACCATCCTCAACATTCAATTTAGTCAAATTCTCATCAAACACAATCCGGGAATTCAAACCCGGCCAAACTATTAACATAATTCAACAACAACAATACCAACAACTTCCATACTCAATCAACTTACTACTTCTTCCAAAAACTTTCTAACTTTAATGAAAACGATAACAACCTCATAATCTATATTCCAACAACATCATACTAATCATATCATCTTTCATGCATGCAAGAACATTACATTCCATCCATATAACTTCTAAAACAAGTCTTCACTACTACAACTTCACTAAGGTTCCTAGACATTCATTAACAACATAGAATTCACAACATAACAACAAGCAAAATACTAAATAAAATTGACTCATTCTCTTCCATTCTTCACCATGACCCCACGGCCAACACCAACATACTTACCACAACTTCTCAAAATTCATTCAACTTCCATTTTCTTCACATATCATCCACAACAATAACAACCAAACACTAAACAAAACAATTGAAATATGATGCCTACACATACACATATAGGCACGGCCATATTCTATATTTTTCTCCTTCATGAATTTCATTTATTTTAGCATACTACAACACATATAAACCATGTATAACACATGAAACAAGATTGAAATTCACCTTTTCTTCTTCAACCTCTCACTTGACTACAAGTTGGCAACTTGAATGATTATGAATCTTTATTGCTCCAACAACAACTCCACCTTGTTATGCACCCTCTACTTGATAGAAAATAATTTTTGTAGAATTTTTCTCAATTTTTCCTTGGAAATTTTACTATGGCCGAATGGCCTATTGATTTTCTCCTTCTTTTCTCTTCTTCTTATTTCATGAAATTTCTAGAGAAGTATGGTGAATTAAGATGACTTTGTCATCTTATATTAATTTACCACATGGACTAATTAAGGATGGGCTTGGGCCAAGCTTACATGGCCGGCCACCCCTATACTTTTGGGCCTTATTTCCTTTGATTTTTGTTGAGCCCAATTAGCTACCGATCATGTTTTATAATTTCCGAAACTAATTTCCGACATTCCAAATTTACCCTTCGTCTTTCTCCATAATTCCACGGGGCTTATTACGAATTTCCTTTTATGCCCTTGACCTTTCTCAATAATTTCGCTTCTAAATACGTCATGAGTCACTCATATACTTATCAAAATAAAAATGTGGCCTTGCTTGTCGTCCTCCCGCGATTGTCTTGAATTATCCGTTTACACAAAAATGCGGGATATAACATCCTCCCCCCCTTTAGAACATTCGTCCTCGAATGTTAAACTGACCTCATAGTGCATTATAATACTTCGGGGAGGTCTCCTTCGTAGGTATCCCACATATCGTTCAACATATCCATTTTTGGCCCAACATGCCTTTCCCTTCCGCTAGTTTAGTCCGTCTCCGCCTACATGACTTTTATAAGGCTTCTAACCATTCCCCACACTGTAATTTACACTGGGCTACCTAATTTTTACATTCGCTCCTTGTTCCCACATTTATGAAATTTTCAAAGATATTTCCCAGGGGGTCACCCATCATGAAATTACCCCCACCTGAGCACGCTTAACCTTGAAACTTTAATGCATTGCAGCGTCTTAGCGTTAGTATTTTCGCCTCCACTCCCTCGTACTACTCATATTACATAATATGGAATGAGTCGGGGTCTTAGCAGTTTTCAAAACGCCCGCGTAACACGTCTTTTCCTTTATTTACAGTTCCACTCTCCGCAGTCTCTAGTATTCATTGTTACCTGTACGTATGGTTACTTTTCGTCCTAATTTCTGGATTCTTGATATGTCCAGTAATACCGAGGCAGCGTAGAATAAGATGGAATCTGAATCAATTGACACGCATATCATAGAAGGTGCTGAAAAAGTACCTGTGGCCGCGTCTGCGGAAGGCTCAGGGTCCTGTCGCCCTGTCAGTGCATATAGGCGGTGTGGAGGGCCGGCTGAACTGGGTGTCCCTCCTCTCGCCTCGGCCACGGCTCCGCCGGAGCCCGGGAGGCTCGTCCCGGAGGGCGCACGGATGGTGACGAACTCACCGCCGACCCGGCGGGTTGCGCTCCGCTTCTCTCATTCCTCGGCGGACAATCTCGCATAAAATGGTCGGTCCGTCCGCAAGCATAGCACGCACCTGTATCCCTGTAACACTGTCCCGAGTGTGGCCTGCCACACCGGGTACACCGTGGCGGAGGTGGCACCATCCGGCTGGATTCAGCTCTATACTGGGACCCCGAAGCTCTGGTACCCTGATCTGGTCCCCTATCCACAAATCGAGGAGGTGCACTGGCTGCCGGTTGGTCTGAATACCTGAATTGCTCTTGTGCCTGTCCCCCTCTGTACTCGCTTCTGGTCCGAGAAAACCTGCCTCTTTTTCTGGAGCCCCTATCTGGATAACGCTCTTCTCCGCGGGGCTGATGTTGTTCCTCCAGGTTTTGGGCATGAGCCTGGATACGGGCAATGGTCATCCCGTCCTGGAGTGAAGCTGTCAGACACTCCTTAATTATGTGCGGCCCCAACCCACTCACAAATCGATGTACATGATCCCCCATATCAGCGATCATGGCTGTGGCATACCTGGCCAGCGAGTTAAAGCGGAGGCTGTATTCCCTGACGCTCATATTCCCTTGCTTAAGATTTAAGAACATATCAGCTCGTGCTCGTCGAACTTCCGGCGGCGAAATGTCGTAGAAATGCCTCGCAAACTCCCCGCCAAACGGGGGAGGGGCATTTGCTCCCCTCGAGGCCCTCCAACTGTCATACCACAGGACTGCCACATCCCGCAGCCTGTATGAAGCCAACTCTACGGACTCTGTATCCGAAGCATGCATGATCCTCAGAGTCCTCAGCATCTGGTCTATGAAATCCTGCGGGTCTTCCTCTGGTTTTGACCCATAAAACTCTGGTGGTTTTAGAGTAATAAAGTCACGGGCCCTGGCACTTACTGCCCTGTCTCCGGGGTCCGTATCCTGCCGCTGAGCCTGTGCGGCAACTAACTGGGTCAATAACTGGATGGCCTCTGCCATCTGCTGGCCCGGAGCTGCTGGCGGTGGAACTGGAGGTGCTGGGGCCGGGGCTGGAACTCTTTCCTGTCCTGCTGGGGCGGGGGAGCTTCATTATGAGATTCCCCTTCTTCTAGCTCCCGTTCAACTCTTTTCTCGGCCACCGCCTTGCCCTTCTGGGCTGCTGTAGCTTTCCTCTTCGGCGGCATTACTGAAACCACAACATAGGATCAGGAAAAGAATATGGAAACCTGGTAGCATAGCTCTATCGCACGATCTTAGAATACAAAGAAGGTCATATTTCCTAAATGCCCTGTAGCCTCCTGTTTATTGATGTGGCGCGCAACACACCATAAACAAGACTCTACTAGACACGGCTCGTAGACAAACCCCTAGGACCGAACTGCTCTGATACCACTTCTGTCACGACCCGTCTAGGGGCCGTGACGAGTACCCGATACTTGTACCGAGCACTCCCTAGACTCGTATCATGTTCTCGCTGTCAAGCGGGCCTTAGAAACTGTGTTGTTTTTTTTTTTTTTTTTTTTTTAACAGAAGCATTAGTAGCGGCGTTATAAACATAAAATAGTAAACTTTTCCATCACATTATACAGCGACACAAACAACTCCAAAATACAAACATTTAACTGTACACATCTGCCTACGAGCCTCTAGACATAGTACATATATACATAGACAGGGCCGAGTACTGTCATGCCCGAGAATACATATACACAAAATAGTACCAAGGAAGTGAGGCTCCGGAACAACTGGAGCGCTGTAGAGTACCGCTGGTAGAACTCCTAAGGATCACGTCCACCTGTCTGCTGACCTGCGCGGCATGAAACGCAGCGTCCACAAGAAGGGACGTCAGTACAAATAGTGTACCGAATATGTAAGGCATGGAAGATAACACTAGCAATAACATAAGGTAGAATTAATAATGTCGGGGAGCCATAGGATATGGAAAAGATAGAACTTATACCCTGTCATGTATTATTATCTCGTATTATATCGTATTATATCTTATCTTGTCTTGTCATAGTATATCACGCCCTAGTATATCGTGTCATAGTGTGTTAAGCTATAGTGTATTATAACATAATATCTCATGTCATAGCATAGCATGTCATAGCGTGTCATAGCGTGTCATGTCATAGCATAGCATATCATAGCATGTCTTACCATAGCATAGCATATCGTAGCAAATCATAGCATAGCATAGTTGTCATATCATGTCTGTCGTGGCGTATCATGGCATATCATGTCATAGCATTACTTACCGTAGCGTATCTTATCGTAGCATGTCTGGTCATGACATGGTAGGTCATATCATAGCGCCGAATAATGTCGGCTCACCCACATAGCGCCGATATACACCGGCTCACCCATATATCCCGCGTCCGGGCACCCCGCGTCCGGGATGGTAAACCAGCACGATCAGGTGGTAGTGAAACATATTTCCCTTTCCATTCCCCCATGTATCCCTTCCCCCCAACCCGGGTTCACACACATAGCTTGCATATATGTACTTATATACATTTTCACATCTTATATACATACACATATTTTTGTATTCATATACATAGCTTGTATCCATATACATGTCGTGTATACATTTACTTACCCTATTTACATGTACCTATTTCCTATACTTATACATATATCATATCACATTATATTTCGTCATGTCATGCGATGTCATAGACATTCCCTCATCTTAGTATTATCATTTCTATCATAGAATCATAGTCGTTATTTTAATTATAAAGATTTTCTAAAAAATTGTAAAACTTTGATTTAGAAAAGAATAAATATTTTAGAAAACGTTTTTAAACTTTTAGAAAGGAAAACAAGTCTTGAAATCGATGAACTAGTCAAAACAATTATTATCTTGTAGTTAGTATAATACCCCAAACGTTTCTTTTAGATTCTACTTCGCAATACGTCACATAGAACATTGAAGAAAATCCGGGGACAAGGGGCCCACCTCGGACCAATTGAGGCGGCGTATCAAATTTACGCATATTACCATTTATAACGTCACTTATGAGGATCTTAGAGTAATCGGGTCCTATTTGTACAAGTTCTAGATGCTTAGGAAGTTTTTCCAACATTTTGCGCAAGTTCTAGTTCAATTTCATTGAATGAATAGTAGCCAATTTCAATTTTGGATTTGGAGGAAAGGAAGGGCCCCCGTGGCCCGTGGCCAACCCTACTACGTCTAAGACATGCCAAGAAAGGAAGGTAAAGCCTTACATACCTCTTTCCGCTCCTTTTGCTACTTGCAATTCACGTTGCAATCTCGTCAAAATCTGCGAATTGGTCATGTTTACCAAAACTCTCATTAGGCTTCTTAGAGTTAGAATCTTAAAGAACCATTCGGCTACCGAAATTTCGGCAGCACTTCCTCTGTAAATGTACCATCCTCAACATTCAATTTAGTCAAATTCTCATCAAACACAATCCGGGAATTCAAACCCGGCCAAACTATTAACATAATTCAACAACAACAATACCAACAACTTCCATACTCAATCAACTTACTACTTCTTCCAAAAACTTTCTAACTTTAATGAAAACGATAACAACCTCATAATCTATATTCCAACAACATCATACTAATCATATCATCTTTCATGCATGCAAGAACATTACATTCCATCCATATAACTTCTAAAACAAGTCTTCACTACTACAACTTCACTAAGGTTCCTAGACATTCATTAACAACATAGAATTCACAACATAACAACAAGCAAAATACTAAATAAAATTGACTCATTCTCTTCCATTCTTCACCATGACCCCACGGCCAACACCAACATACTTACCACAACTTCTCAAAATTCATTCAACTTCCATTTTCTTCACATATCATCCACAACAATAACAACCAAACACTAAACAAAACAATTGAAATATGATGCCTACACATACACATATAGGCACGGCCATATTCTATATTTTTCTCCTTCATGAATTTCATTTATTTTAGCATACTACAACACATATAAACCATGTATAACACATGAAACAAGATTGAAATTCACCTTTTCTTCTTCAACCTCTCACTTGACTACAAGTTGGCAACTTGAATGATTATGAATCTTTATTGCTCCAACAACAACTCCACCTTGTTATGCACCCTCTACTTGATAGAAAATAATTTTTGTAGAATTTTTCTCAATTTTTCCTTGGAAATTTTACTATGGCCGAATGGCCTATTGATTTTCTCCTTCTTTTCTCTTCTTCTTATTTCATGAAATTTCTAGAGAAGTATGGTGAATTAAGATGACTTTGTCATCTTATATTAATTTACCACATGGACTAATTAAGGATGGGCTTGGGCCAAGCTTACATGGCCGGCCACCCCCTATACTTTTGGGCCTTATTTCCTTTGATTTTTGTTGAGCCCAATTAGCTACCGATCATGTTTTATAATTTCCGAAACTAATTTCCGACATTCCAAATTTACCCTTCGTCTTTCTCCATAATTCCACGGGGCTTATTACGAATTTCCTTTTATGCCCTTGACCTTTCTCAATAATTTCGCTTCTAAATACGTCATGAGTCACTCATATACTTATCAAAATAAAAATGTGGCCTTGCTTGAATTAGCATAATAAGCAAAGTTGATTTTAAAATTAGAGGAACCGAACAAGGTAAATGATACACTAAGAAAGCGGGTGCCCATCACACCCTATCGGATTAGTCGTGTACAAAGGATATCATGAAAAGAAAGAAGTACGTACTAACGTAAGGACTCAATCGCATTGTTAAGAAATGCTTCGTGAGATTCATCAGCAAGCTAATCTTGGAGGGGAAGGTGACTCCATGAAAAACTTCAAGGCCATTGCAAACAAGGGGCATGTGGAAGAAGGCGACGCCAATGAGGACCAGGTAGATAAGCTATCTTTGAAGGGATAAGACAACAAATGAATCCTATGCTATTAAAGATGATATCCTAACTTTGTGAACAACGGGGTATGAGCGAACGAGAAGGCACACAAACAACATAGTCATTCCACGACATGAGATAGGGTCGACAAAGATGTATCAAGCTTCGGATGCTTGTATAGAAGGGTGATAAAAATGAAGAAATTTTGCTTAGTCTCATGGAAAGAATGACTCGAAGAAGGAGCCTAACCACTCGTAGCGCCAAGAGATTGTTATTCAGAAGATGGTGTTATATCCCGTATTTTGTAGTGGGACATTAAGCTAATTGCGGAAAGTTAATGACAAGGCTATTTTCCGACTTTGTTTTATAGGTGACAAAATATTTATGATTTTATTGGATGGAAATATTGAGGGAAACTAAGGGATAGTAAGACTTCACGGAAAATTATTATATCATGAAATGGCCAAATGGCCATGAGGTCATTTGGAAGGATGTGGGACCCACCCGGCGGAGCCTTAAGACAGTTCCAGCCTCAGAGGGTGCATGTGATTACTTTACAATTATAGGGGCTAGAAGTGGAAAAAAATATTTCTTGAGGGGGCTAAGGTGGCCGGCCAAGAGGTAGTGGGCGATCATTTGCCACATGTGGTAATTATATATGGTGAAAATCAGATGACAAATTAAATCATCTTTATCATTTTCAGTCCAGTCGAGAAATTTCTTGAAGCATGGAGAAAAAGAGAGAGGCGTTTATTCGTATGCGCGATAAGGTGAAACGCTCGGAGCAGCCTCGCAGTTCTTGAAAATTGATCAAAAAATTATTCCCTTCTAGGTTTACAACTCATTGGAAGGTCCTAAACAACATTGGAGTAATTATTAGAAAGTAAACCATTCATTCTTGAGATTCTCAACCCAAGCCATGTTGAAGAACTAAGTGAGAAAGGTAAGTTTTAATCCTCTTTTTCATATGTTATGGATGGTTTATGTGTGTTGTGGAGTGTAGAAATGAATGAAATTCATGAAATTGGTGATGTTGGTGGTGTGGCTGTATAGGCAATCCTGGGCTTTTTGTAGGAAGTGGTGAGCAAAGTTTATTTAGAATTTTTGGTTGTTGTTGTATGGATTCTATGATGAAAATGAAGGTTTAATGATTGAAATTGAAGTTGGAGTCGTTTGTAGGTTGTTAGAGAAGATAATGTGATTTCAATATGGTTTCTTGTATTTATGAAAATGAAGTTGTTAATGTGTAGATTGTTGGTGTAGTTCATGGGTTTATGGAAGAAAAGAAATGTGTTGTTGATGTTCCTATGGAAATTGGAGGGTTTTGAGGGTAAGGTTGCAAGTTGGGGGCAGTGGAATGTTGTGTGGATTGGTTGAAGTGTTCTTGAATTTTGTTTGAATGGTTTCGGATTAGTACTTGAATATGTGTGCATTGGTGTTGGTTTTATTGTATGTGGCTAATTTGAGGTAAATGGAATGTTGTCGAACTATGTAGAAAAGAGTTATTGACGTTAGAATGCATTTTGAATTAATTGTTGATGTTATTAGTATGGTTGTTGGTATTGTGTTGAAGATTTGGCTATGAATTTATATATATATATAGATAGGGGAGATGTTGCCCAAATTTCTGTAAATGAAATACTAGACTTAGAATGGATTCCTAAATACCCATGACTAATGTTTGGTGCCAATGATGTTATTCTAGATTTTGAGAACCAGACGGAAGTTTTGACTAACGTAGGAAGCGGACGAGGTATGCAAAGCTAACCTTTATTTCTTTTGGCTTGTCCTAATTGTAAGTAGGCTATGATACGAGTCTCGGGGTAACTCCATTCTTAAGATCCGAGCTTGACTACGATTCTTATTCACTCCTTAATGTTGGCAATTTTAACATGGTCAAATTATGGTTCTTAAGTCTTTTGTATAATTGGATTACAAATGTTGCATAAAGAATGTTGTTTTTAAAAGATTCCATAAGGCGACCGTAACTTTCATAGGTGTGGGATCCACGAAACGTTCGTAGGAGATATATAATGAATCATAGATCTCCAACTTGATCATATGGAGGATTTTTGATTACTTAAAGAAAATTCGTGGGCCCCGAGACTTTCCTTTGTGTAATGCTAACGAAAAAAAGAAAGAAAAAAAAAAATGAGAAAAAGACAACCCTCGAGCATCGATGGTCTGTGCACATTTTTATAGTTATATATATATATATCCCCGATTACCAAGTTATTTCATCATTTTCATCACATTTCATCTCTAAAGTTCTATTTGATATGTTGGAGAAAAACATTCGAGAAACTTGATTTGACTATTATCTTGGTTTTAATTGATGTTCATTTTGATTATTCTATCGAGTCTTTGAAAATGGAAGGTAAATCACGTGGAGTAGTTGTTGGAACAAGAAAAGCTCGTTCGTTGGTTATTACCTCTTTCGAGGAGTCCCGGAAGATGAGTTATGTATCGTCTTTACATGTTTTATAGATGTTTGTGCATGTTGTGCAATGTGGAAATGAATGGAGTTCATGAAAATAGGGTATGGGGTGTTGTGGCGTGCATATGTATTGTGTTGAATAAGACGTGAATTAAACTACTGGGATGCGGAGATATGAAATCTTCGGTGTTATGTGCGTGTTATGGCGCTAACGACGGAAGCGGGCTACCATATTGTGTGTGAAGAGCCCCATGCATGATATGTGTTTTGATGAGTAAGCATTTTTGTATTCTAGTTATTACATTTACTTTCCGTGAACTCTCCGGTTTTGATTATGATCCGTCTTACTATATTTCATGCTTTGCATACTCGCAATATTTGTACCGACCCCCTTTCTTCTGGGGTCGCGTTTCATGCCGCTGAATTTATGAAAATGAAGTTATTCATTTTGATGATCCAGCCGCTCCTTAGGAGTTCCTTTCGCGGCTATCGGGAGCCGCTCCCTTGTTCCGAGCCTATATTTTGGTACAGATTCTCGATATGCATATGTCTATGTAAATTATTGGTGTACGGACGGGCCGTCCCGTCATGTGATTTTTGTTATTACTCTTAGTTCCGTAGACACATATGTGTGGGTCAGGTAGTTACCGAAAATTAACAAAATCGGCCCAAGACCAACGGACGTTCCCCCCCCCTATTATGATAGCCTGCCCGGGCTAATTAAATGGTGATGTATTTTATATGCTTGGGATGACCCGATTTTTGCATAAAAGTATCATGATATATATATAATTTTCAAGAAACACAAAGGCGACGTTTCAAAAAACAAAAACGTTTGTATAAGATTTGGGCTTATGCCTAACCAAAGAAAAAGGAAAAGAAAAATTCCGACCTTTTGTATATGTAAAAATCTTGTTTGTACGCCGATTATGGTTGGTGTCAGACGTACGGGTGCCCAACGGCACTAGTCATTACGGGGTTCAAGTCGTGAAAGTGGTATCGCAGCAGTCAGTGACTAGTCGGATTGTCAAGAAAATGTCCGTAAGAAGTCTTGTTTATGGTGTGGAATTGGTATGACACTATGATAAATGAGGAATCGCGGGGCATTTAGGAATCGTATGACCCTTTTTTCCGTCTTAGATCGTGCGATAGAGCCAAGTCATAGAAATGAAATGAGATTCTCCATACTAACTTTGATTTCATTGTGTTGGACGACTTCGTAATGTAAGATAAGGGTTTAATGACTTGAAGTTACAAAGGTAAAGCAAAGGGAATTTAAGGCATATGTCGACTAAGGCATTAATAGTACGATTGAAATGTAAAGTCAAAAAAGGAAATTAAAAGTAAAGTGTAAGTGTAACAAAGGCTTGAATTGAATACGAGGTAAGCCCATCATTTTCATACCGTACGTTTTATCGCGAAGAGTGTGGCCGTGATATGAAATGATATGTATATATATTGTGAATATCTTGCGAGGCATTGGAATATGGTATTTGATAATATTGAATAGTAATGAAATATGAAAATGCCGAAATTTTTCCAATGTGAAAATGAGAGATGAGTTTGTGAATTGTGAAAAGGAAACATCATGGCCAATAGTAAAATGAGGATTATTGATGTTGACTTGTTGTTGCAAGTACTATTTCGACCGAAAAATAAGTTCTCGGGGCGGTTATAGTAATTAGGGAGGTCGATATCGACTTAGTAAACAAAGACAAAGTTATGATATTAAGAGATGACTTAAGATTCCTAGATCGGTAACTTGACCATTTATGGTAAGGTACCAACTAAAACGATAAGCTTGATTAATTCGGGCGAGCGTATTATAGTATCTAAGAAATATAGTAAGCTCCCCACAAAGAGTTCCTTGGCAGGAAAAAGAATTGTGACGGATATGAATGTATCGATAAGACAATTTGCGAGATATTAAGGATAAGATTGATCGTAATTTATAAAAGGTTAAGAAGTTCATTCAAGATCGATTGAACAGACTCCATTTTGACTGAATAAATCAAATTGTCCGAAACCTAGCAAAGCCTGATCAGGAAGTCACTAAAAGATATATGATCTTATAGACTAAAGTATAAAGGTGAGCTACCTCGATAAAAAAAAGAGGGATGGCCTGCTGACCCCCGAGATGCCTTATTTGATCCTACGAGATCTCTTGATAAATATATCGAGCAAAAAAAAAAAAAAAAGGAAAAAGGGATTAATTGGAAGAGAGGAGATAAAAAGAAAAGTAATGTTATGTTTTGGAACCATACGTACCACTTAGGAATGGAAATTTGTGGAATAAATTTCCGCACCAATTGTTTACCGTGAAAGGCCAAATAATAGACTTATGAAGTAATCAAGTTTGAATGAGGTTACTTGATATACGAACCCATTGTTTGCTATCTCCGCATTTTACACATTCGATATTCCGAGTTAATGGCGAAGTTAAGGATCGTGCAATTTTTTTTTGAACGCATAAGTTGCATATTCATCTTTGAGACCGCCAGGGCATTAAGGCAACCGAACACGGAAATTAAGGGCGGATAGGGAACAAAATTTTCTGACGAAGCATGTCGCGATATGTTATATGCGGGCCCCATACATATGTTGGCTAATTGTTTTAAGCCTTAAAGGGGGCCATGTTCACTTGTATTTATACATGCCGGAGGTGACCACATGCAAGACATATTCATCAACCTTGATTTGAATTAGAATAATGTGAAAAGAAAAAAAAGTGTTAAAAAGAGTGTACATATTTCTCTCCTCGTATCCGTATAGCTATATATATATATATGTATATATGTATAAGTGATGAAGACATGAGACATATTCATTATTTCATGCCAAGAAAATTCAAGAAAGTTGGTGATCCTCCACTGTAGAAGACACTTTCGCCATATTGGCTGCCGAACAAGGGGCCACGGAAGTTCGATTTTAAATTATTTTCTTCATGTTTACCAATCGTATATTTGGTCCGTCGACGGCGGGGCCCTGTCCCGTCAATATTCGTCTCCGTGCAATCCACAACCTGGACGACTTGTGGGTCGTGCTCACCTCCGATCGTGCTTGTATTTGGTACGTTTTGGCGATTCCATTTGCCGTACGTCACTGTGTCCGCTAAATATGAAGCCATGAGTTGTGTTGTGGAAGTTTTTTCCGTGTGTGGTTATTTTGGTTAGTCCAAAAAATGAATTAATGTTATTTAATATTTTTCTCGAAATTATCTAAATGTAAAATGAAGTTTTAATGATTTGATGGAGTTGTTATGTTTTGCGCAGTGTTTGATGGTAATGTGGTCTGTAATGTGATTTCTTGTATCGATGGAAATGATAATGCCAACGTATGGAAGATCGTGATATAGTTTACGAATTTGAAAGAAAGAATTGTGTTGGTGATGCTCCTAATGCCGAAGGATTCGTGGAATGGCCTATTGTTCGGGTTGTTTTGAATATTGTATGGATTTTGAAATGTTCTTAAATCGTGTTTAATGATCTTGGATTAACACTTGAACGTATGATCAATGATGTTAATTCGGAATGCACGTAGCTCATTTGAATATAAATGAAATGTTGTCGAATTGTGTAGAAAGGAATTATTAGTGTTAGAATGCGTTTTGAATCACTTATGGATATTGTTAGTATGGTTGTTGTTGATTTGGCCGAGTTGAATTCTTGGGTTGATGAATTTATAGGAAATGCGTCGAAATTTCGTAGAAAAAGCAATTTGGATTTGGATTCTTTGATGTTATGGCTAACGGTTGATACCCACCGATGTTGTTATAGATCGAGAAGTCGAGACGTAAGTTCGGAGCACCGCAGGGAAGTACATATGTAAGTTTCAACCTTTCTTTTCTTTGGCATGTCTTAAGTTAAAAAATAAGTTATGACACGAATTACGAGGTAACTCTACTCTCCGTGATCCGAGCATGTTATGATTCTATTGGCTTCTTGATATTCATATTCTTAAGGTAGCGTCAAATCATGGTCCTTATGTCATTGTATGAATTAAAATTTCAAAGATTGTATAAAGGTTTTGTTTTCAAAAGAGTTTTGTTCCTAAACGTATTCCGAAACTACGAACGTCCGTAACTTTCACACAAAGGCTCGGATCGCTTCGATTTGTTAAAATGTTCTAAAGTGAATAATGTTTGTAACTTCCGAGGCGGACTCGGATTTGATTTGACTACGATCCCTATGGTTTGAACATGACTATGATCACTGGTTTTGTAAAATGCTTTATGATATATGCTATGTGTTTCCGAATAATGTCCGAAAGATATTTGATGTAACTATTGTCCGACTTTCAAATGACATTCCGTTTGGACTACTTCATTGAGTCTTTGAAATGATTTATGTGCATATGGTTTCTCACTACTCTGCTCGTGCAAGCTCAATATGTCTTTCACCGAGTCCCGGGCCGGGTACGTATTCGTGCACATTCCTATGCATTGTTCACCGAGTCCCGAAAGGGCTGGGTACGACCGAGTCCCAAAAGGGCCGGGTACGGTATATGATGATATGACTACTCACCGAGTCCCGAAAGGGCCGGGCATGACCGAGTCCCGAAAGGGCGGGTATATGATATGATGGGATGATTATTTACCGAGTCCCTTGCTAAGCGGGGCCGGACACGCTATTCACCGAGTCCTCATTTCAGAGGGCCGTACGGTATATATATATATAAGTATATGCATGCATGATGATGATATGATTTTACTTGCCGTCCCTCCCTCGAGGGACGGGGGCACGTTATATATATGTATATGATGATTTTATCCTGAGTCCCTCGCTAGAGGGCGGGACACACGCCATATGTTTACATGATGATTCTATGATTTTGATATGCATGATAAATCTTTTCGAAAGGCAAGTTTCATGATTTTCTCGTACTTTTGCTTCTGTAATCCCCGCTTACCGTACATTTCATGCTTTACATACTCTAGTACATATTAAATTCTCTTTTCTTCGAAGTCGCGTTTCATGCCGCGTGTGTACACCACGGTGAAGATATTAGCGTTTTAAGATGTTCCGGCGGGATTACATGCGAGCTCCATTTTCTCGGAGCGCGCGGCCGCCGAGTATTATGTTATGGTTTCATGTTCCGTGTTAGAGACTTTTGCCAGTTAACTAGTCGTGGGTATAAGATGTCGTTATGTAGCGGCTATTGTTATGCATGTATTATTATGCATTGTATTATAAGGTTATATGACTGATTTTATTTGATTCGAGAAAGGTAAAAGCATATTGTTCTTTGAAAAACTTTCATTATATATTTGTGACATGGTTCGAGGGCCGATGATTATGAGTATTACGAGAGTCAGCGGGTTCGCTCGACCCTAGGTAAGGGTTGGTGCCCATCACACCCCATCGGATTAAAGGTGTGACAAATTGGTATCGAGCGGTTCGTCTCTAGGGGTTGTACGCAAAGTCGTGTCCCGGTAGAGTCCTCGTTTTATGGTGTGAAGCCGGTCACATTTATAAACGGAGGCTACGGGGCATCTAGGATGGTTACTCTTCTTTCACCTCTTAGATCGTGCCATAGAGCCGAGTCATAGGAAATGAGATTTCTTATACTAACTTTGATTGCGTAAAGGAAACGACATCGATCGAAGGAGGTGGCTAACGATATGGGAAGCTATAAACCACGCAGGTAAGCAAAGGTACGAAAGATATATGTCGAGTACGGTATTGACGTACGATTGAAGTGTAAAGTGAGAACTAAAAGGGAAAGTAAAGAGGAAAGTGTAACGAAGTGCCGGTTTGAGTTGGGCATACGGTATGTTTATTATTTTTGTACTGTCGATGATATTGGGAGCCCTGTGTAGCCATGATATAATATAATATATATATATGTGTGTTGGTCCTGTGAGGCAATGTTGGTATTTCCTCAAGCAAGGTTTGAGGATAGTAAGGAATACGATGAGGAAACTCGCTAAAATTTTCTAGAAATAATACAGAATGAGGATATAAGTTTGGAACGTGTCATGAAAAAGTTGTGTTAATAGTAACGATGGGATTTGACTGAGCGTGAAGTACGGTCGTCCTTTCCAGATAAGTTAATTGTGGAGTTGGTATAATAGTAAAAAGGAGGTCGATGGGGATATGGTAATAAGGAATTTGGAATGGACTAGGTGATACTAAGAGATGATTTAGAAAGGACGGGTAGGTTTGATAGTGATATATTAAGACACCGCTGAATTGATAAGTAGGAGGAAAAATATGATGAGATTATAGTTAAAGGAAGTAATGATACGATTAGGACAAGAGTATGAAGGAAAAAAAAGAATTGTGACGATAGGAATATATTAATAAATAGCCGAAGAGGAGTTGCGAGGACGTTTTGAAATACATTAAGACTCAATTTACCCTAGATTATGTGACGAGGGTCATGCGGTGAGATGGACGTAATCATGCGGGCATTAAAGCGTCGTATTTCATCAAAGTTCCAAAGTTAAGCGTCTTTTGAGAGCAAATTTTGGGATGGGTGACCCCAGGAAGTTTTCCGAAAGTCTTATAAATTCGGACGTAAGAGGCAACGAGAAGGTAGAGTAATCTAAGGAAGACTAGAGTTTGCGGAGTGAGAAGAAACCTTAAGGAATCGCATAGGACGGGACGGATCAGGTCGGTGAAAGGAAGGAGTTAACGGGAAAAAAAAAGGATAAGAAGAAAGCGAGAAAATAGCTTAGCAATAGGTTATGTCACACGTATAACGGAGGATACGAGTGCCATAAGTGACGGACGGTGAAAGACCAATTATAGAAAGATGTGAAACAAGGTAGAATGATGTTAGAAAATGACGGTATGATACGGATAAACACAAATGAATAGAGTAAAATGAGAATGAAAGAAGGATTAAGTGGGAATAGAGTGTGTTCGAGAGACACGGGGATAGCATAAGATCTCCTCGTGGGCAAAATGAGAGATAATAGACGGGAAGAAACGACAAGGGGATGCCAAATAAAGCACCCGAGATGCGGGATAAAGATAATATTCCGAAGAACTTTGGATACTTATTGTCGAAATAAAAGTGTTGCAATTAAGACCGGAAGTAAGGACATGAGGCAAAATATAAATGGATAATGGTATAAGTACACCCTTAAAGCGGGGGAAGCGGGGGAAAGGAAATGTAAGGATGAGATAGGAATAATTGACATGATAATGTGTTTGATACGGATGTATGGGCTACAATGAGACCCCCTTACTAAAACAAGTTAGTAAGATCGGAAAACCAATAATAAGTGAATGAAAGTTAGGATGGTATTTAAGCGTAGTTGAGAAGTTTTTTTTAAAACTTTGAATGACAAGACGCTAGAAAGTGGATGTGTAAGGGAAAAAGAAAAGAAAAGTACGACAAGAGAATGGTATTTAATAACTTAAGAAATAGTATGAAGGATAGCAATCCTATACTAGATTAAGGGCCAAGATGTTAGGCTGTCACGAAGTCATTCGCTAATGCTATTGCAACTTGTAAGTGATAAGAAGCAGCAGGAGTAGGAAACCCTTATGGTAGGAAGTGAGGAAGTCAAGAGCTATTAAAAGAAAGGGAAGAAATATGACAAAAGAGGACGAGCGGGAATTAGTATGAACAAGAAATGCAGACGAGCGTGGACGAAAGGACCATGTCTAAAATTGAACGCATACTATACAAGTTGTACAAGGATAGTGACACCACACACTGTATTTGTACTAAGAATGAGACTAATTAAGTACTTGATAAAAAGAATAAAGCCTTAGCTAGGACAATGCGCTTGAGATATTTCGGGTACATAACGGAAAAATGAACGATGGTTTAAGCCAATCACTAAGATAGAATTAGCATTGAAGACAAAGGAGACGCGCCTAAGGATGGAAGCGTAAGGATAATTCCGCTAATTTGAACATCTTCGCATATTTTTACGCAGAGAAAGGAAGACAAGGTAGAACATAAGGAGGGTAGAAAGACGACGCTAAAGGTACCAAAAGGGTGTTAGCAAAGAGTAATGAATCCAAGAGGACACTTGGAATGAGATTTTTGCGGAGTAAAAAGCAACATTAGTAGCTTGGAAAATTCGAAAGAGTAAGAAAGATCTCCGAGCGAAGGCATAGAAAGGATGTTAGGAGAAGAGTTTAGGGACCACTAAGTAATTTAAACAGGAGGGCATATGCTATGGAATCATATGGATCGTCAGTGGAGCCAAACCCAACTATAATTATAAAAAGTCCGCATCGGAAAGATTTTTGGAAGGGAACAAGAAATGCTTCTCTCATACAAGAAAAAAAGAGTCCACCGGATGAGGAAGGTTATGGACCTGGCATAAGTAATCCATGGAGAGAATATATGCTATGGAATTACTAGGAAGTATCAAATACGGAAGTATACCGCGGGTCTAAGATGATACAAATAAGAAAAGCATCGGAATGTTTTAACAAGGGATTAAGCAACTGAAAATCGAACCCTAAGGGGAGATAACTGTTCCCAAGGAGGAAAGGGTATTACACCCCGTAATTCCTGTACATTGGGATCTGTTGGAGGTATTGTCAATGAGATGCAAAGTCCTAGGTACTTGTGGTACGATTATAAGGGTCCGAGTTCGTGTGACGAAACAATAGCGAGGAGGAGACGACTCGAGAGGTCAAGAAAAAAGAAAAAATGATGAATGAATGAACGAAATATAATCGATAGATGAGATTGCATACGCCGTGGTGATAAAGGAAACCCCCCCAAGATCCTTAAGACCTTACGAGATTAGTTGAACATTCGAGGACGAATGTTCTAAAAGGGGGGAAGGATGTTATATCTCGCATATCGTACGTTTGGATATTCCGCGTTAATGGCGGGAAGTTAAGGACAAGGTTACAATTTTTTTTTAGAACGCATAAGTTGCGTATTCATTTTTGTATTGGTATGGAGTATTAAGGGTAAAATTGGAATAAGGAAAATTAAGGGCTAAGAGAGGAAACAAAATTTTCATGAAGTAGCCAAAAAGCCAAAGTGGCCGTGGGCCCCACCCATATGTTGGCCAATTGTTTTAAGCCATAAAAGGGGCCATGTGTTCACTTCATATTTATACATGTATAATTCATGACCATGCAAGACATATTCATCAGCCTTAGAAATTTCTAGAAAATTGAAGAAAAATTGGAAAAGAAAAAAAAAAGGGGAAAAAGATTGCACATGACCGGCCATGTGCCTATATATATATATATATATATATATATATATATATATATATATATATATATATATATATATATATATATATATATATATATATATACATATGTAAACATGAAACATATTCATTATTTTGCAAAGCCAAGAAAATTCAAGAAAGATGGAGAAAGAGAGAGAAGAGAGAGTTCGGCCATGGTGGCCGAACAAGGGGCCATGGAAGCTTGATCAAGAAAAATTATTTTCTTCATGCTTTCCTACTAATTGGAAGGTCCTCGTCGACGTGGAGTAGTCGTTGGAGCAAGTAAGGCATTCGTTTGTGCAATCCACAACCTAGCCGAGTAGAGAAAGTTGAGCAAAGAAAGGTAAGGTTTAATCCTCTTTTACATGTTTTATGGATGTTTTGCATGTTGTGATATGGAAATGAGATGAAAATCATGAGGTTGTATTGTGGAATTTTGGCCGTGTAAGTGTGCATGGTGTAGGAAAAATGAATTAATGTTATTTAATATTCTAGTTGTTGTTGTGATGGATTCTATGATGTAAAATGAAGGTTTAATGATTTAAATGGAGTTGTAAATCGTGTGGGCTGTTTTGAAAGCTAATGTGGTTGTAATGTGATTTCTTGTATTGATGGAAATGATAATGCCAACGTATGGAATTGTGATATAGTTTATGAATTTGGAAGAAGAAAATGTGTTATTGATGTTCCTAATGTAGTTGAAGGATTTCGGGTGGAATGGCCTATTGTTTGGGTTGTTTTGAATATTGTATGGATTGCTTGGAATGTTCTTAAATCGTGTTTGAATGGTCTCGGATTAACACTTGAACGTATGATCAATGATGTTGGTTTGAATGCACGTAGCTCATTTGAATATAAATGAAATGTTGTCGAATTGTGTAGAAAGGAATTATTAGTGTTAGAATGCGTTTTGAATCACTTATGAATATTGTTAGTATGGTTGTTGTTGATTTGGCCGAGTTGAATCCTCGGGGATGTTAAAGTTATAGGGGAAATGCTGCCGAAATTTTTGTAGACAAAGTGTTAATTTGGATTTGGATTCTTAAGTGTTATGGCTAATGGTTGATACCTAATGACATTATTGTAGATCGTGAGAAGTCGAGACGTAAGTTCGGATTAGCTTAGGAAGTGGCTAAGGTATGTAAAGCTCAACCTTTCTTTCTTTGGCATGTCTTAGTTGAAAGTAAGTTATGACACGAATCTCGAGGTAATTCTGTTCTGGTGATCCGAGCATGTTTATGATTCTTATTGGCTTCTTGATATTCGTATTCTTCATGTGGTCAAATCATGGTCCTTATGTCATTTGTATAATTAAAATTTCAAAAGTTACATAAAGGTTTTGTTTTCAAAAGAGTTTTGTTCCTAAACAATTCCGAAACTACGAACGTCCGTAACTTTCACAGAAAGGCTCGGATCGCTTCGATTTGTTCGTAAAAGGTTCTAAAGTGAATAATGTTCGTAACCCTCCGAGGCGGGCTCGGATTGATTTGATGTGTGTCTATGATCTCTACGACACTTTGATATGCTTATGATATATGATATGTTTCCGAGTAATGTCCGAAAGTTATTTGAGATAACTATTGTCCGGACTTTCAAATGACGCTTCGATTAGATTACTTCATTGAGACCATGAAATGATTTATGTGCATATGGTTTCTCACTACTCTGCTCGTGCAAGCTCAATATGTCTTTCACCGAGTCCCCGGCCGGGTACGCATTCGTGTACATTCCTTTGCATTGTTCACCGAGTCCCTCACTAGAGGGCCGGGTACGGTATATAATGATATGATGATTCACCGAGTCCCGAAAGGGCCGGGTACGACCGAGTCCCGAAAGGGCCGGGTACGGTATATGATGATGTGATGATATGGGGATGGCGGCGAGGATGGCATACCGAGTCCCTTGCTAGCCGGCCGGGACACGCTATTCACCGAGTCCCCACTGTAGGGCCGGGTACGGTATATGTATATATATTTATGCATGCATACATGATGATGACATGATTTTATTTACCGCGTACCTCATTAGAGGGACGGGGCACGTTATACGTATACTTTATATATGCATATTATGATTTTATGCACCGAGTCCCTCAATAGAGGGCCGGGACACGCCATATGTTTATATGATAAACTTATGACATTGAGATGCATGATATGTGTTTTCAAAGGCAAGTCTTATGATTTTTTGTACTCTTTACTTCAGTATAATCCCGCTTACTGTATTTCATGCTTTACATACTCAGTACATATTCCGCACTGACCCCCTTTCTTCGGAGGCCGCATTTCATGCCGCGCAGTGTACACCCGTATTTAGCCGAAGATATTAGTAGAAGATGTTCCAGCGGGATTGGCGAGCTCCATTTGCTCCGGAGTGCTGCCAAGTCAGAGTATTATGTTATTGTATCATGTTCTGTGTTAGAGACTTTGCAGACAGAGTCATGTGTGTAGTATGTCAGTTTGTAAGCGGCTCCATAAGACAATGTATTGTTATGCATTATTTTACAGATTTTATACGATTATAGACTTCATTTGATTTGAAAAAGTATGAAAAGCATATTGGATTTCTGAAAACCTTTCATGATGCATTTATGTTATGGTCTGAGGGCCCAGTATGATTTGAGTGTCACGAGAATCAGCGGGTTCACTCGGCCCTAGGTAAGGTTCGGGTGCCCATCACACCCTATCGGATTAAGGGTGTGACAAAGAACAAATAGGAATGAACAGAATATGATTTGAAAATGAAAAAGGGTTTATGTAGGAGTAGTATTTTTCGAGAGATGTAGGGGTATTATGAAACTCCTCGTGCGCAGAAAAGAAGGAAGGACATAGACTGGAGAAATAGGGTAAGGGGATGCTAAAGGAAACATCTAAGATAGATGTAATTAAGTGAGTACGAATCTGGAACGAAAAGGGAATACATAGTTATGAATTTAAGGGGGTAGTGCGACGACATGGTGATAAGATAAGACACATTATTGAGACAAACTTGGTATGTTTTTGAGTAAGTTAGAAGCCTGTGTTGGGTACCAGGTAAGGGTAAAAAGGTATAAAGCATAAAGGGGTACTGCGTGCACATGACTTCACCTCGAAAATAATGGAATCCGTAAGCGACAAAGACGGTAGGCTTGAGGAATAGATGGTGCAGTATAGTTTCATCAAAAGAAACGGATGATAAGTGGGGGTGAAGATACTATTCCAAGAGAATTTTGGACACTTGTCGTTGGAATATGAGTGCCACCTAACTGAGAATTTGGAATAACTACGAGTATTAAATAATTATTGGTTGAAGTAAGAGACCCTTTCTAATTCGGCTGGAGATGTGTTATGAGGACGTTTTGAAGTCTGTTAAGACTTCAACCTACTCTAGATTATGTGCTAAAGGTCATGCAGCGAGGTCGACGCGATCATATTAGCACTAGAACGTCGCATTTCATCAGAGTCCCAAGATTAAGCGTGCTGGAGTGGGAGCAATTTTAGGATGGGTGACCCCCCTGGGAAGTTCACTAAAAGTCTTGTGGAGTCGGACATAGGAGAGATAAATGGGAAGCTAGGGTAGCCTAAGAGAAATCAGAGTATACAGAGTGGGCAGGAACCTTAAGAGGTCACGTAGGGCGAGGCAGATTGAACCAGTGAAAAAGAAGGAAGGTGCATTACAACTTTAGAAACAGGGTAAGTTGAATAGGGTCGGAAGATACTTTGTAAACAAGATGGTAGCGATTATGTATACGCATGTATATAATATCTCATACGTGGCTATATTGAATCCCAGCAATCGACGTTGTGATATATTGGAAGGCATTAATCGGACAGGGTAATGAAGTTCAGGTGAAAGAAAGAAAAAATGGCACAAATGTTATAAGGCAAGCTGATGCTGTTTCCACTACAGGTTGAGCTTGGAAAGTTCTAATACAATGACATCTGGGAAAGAAAGAAAGTGAGTAGGTGGTAAATAAAGTGACCAAAATATCAGGGACAAGGCGAACAGGTAAGAAACAAGAGGAAGTAAAGCCTCCAAGAGAGGCGACGGGCAAATCACGACACTATTTGGATAAAAATTTGAGGTTAGGCGTGTGAGAGGGATAGAGTGTGGTAGTATGGGATAAGAGAGGAATGTGTAAGGTTAGAGAACAGACTTCGAGAAGTGGAACGAAAGGGTAGTGACCACAACGAAAAATGAAAAGTAAAAAAAAAGGATGATTAGGCCGCGCAATGATTCTAAGAGATTTCCAAACTCTCGAAAGATAAGTGCCGAGAATGGTAGATATCTAAAAAATTATTGGTGTATTAGGACTGAGGACATATTGGACTTGAAGGGGATTATGGCGTTCTTGTGCTCCAGAAAGGGAAATTTATCAGCTTGGGACCAGAATTCGAAATGATCGCCAACACAAGGAAATCGAAAACACATATACTTGTGTTATGAGAGAATCGGAAGGGAATAAGGCTTTCCGTAGTCCTATGCTTTTGGGTTGTAGGGTAAGATTTGAGGGATAAAGGTTAGAGAAACAGTGGTGGCAGAAAGCTAAAGGAAAGGTTGTGGCAAGAGCCCAAAGATTTAGTTTGAACTCGAATTAGGAGTTTCCATAAGTGTAGCTGTGCTGTGAAGGATAGCGAAGGGTGCAGGACCATTTCGTAGAGACATAACCCTTATATTCACTAGCGACAAAGTCATGTGAGTGAGTATTTGAATGTAAGGATGAATGGTGACAAGGATGTAAGGACTAATGACGCTGACCATTGGACCGCAAGTGAGTCTTAGCACAGCATTTCACCTGCAGTCTGACGCGCAGACCGAGCGTACTATTCAGACACTAAGGAATATGCTGCGGGCTCGCGCGTTATTGATTTTAGAGTACCGAGATGATCATTTGCCGCTTGTGAGTTTGAATATAATAATACCTACCATCCTAGCATCCAGATAACCGCATGAGGCTTTGTATGGCAGGAAGTGCAGGTCACCGGGTGGCTGGTTCGATGTTGGCGAAACTAAGTCAGTTGGCCCCCGATATGATTCAGCAAAATTATAAAGTGAAGCTTATTGAGGAAAGGCTCTTAGCAGCCAGAGTCGACAGAAGCCGTATGCCGATAATCGACGTCGACACTTAGAGTTCCAATTGTCGATTGAGTATTTAGGGAAGTGTCACCCATGAAGGGTGTTCTAAGATTCGGCAAAAAGGGAAGCTCAGTCCGAGTCCGAGGTATGTTGGATCTTATCAGATCGTCCGTAAGGTAGGCAAAGCTGCCTATGAATTGTATCTACCACCCGAATTGGAGGCATGCGTCCAGTCTTCTACTTGTCAGTGCGTCGTAAAGGTATAGGCGATCCCTCCAGAGTATCTTCCATAGATGGTATCCAGGCACCAGAAAAGTCATCCTACGCGAAACAGCCTATAGCCATACTAGATCGGCAGGGGAGAAAGCTGCGTACTAAAGATGTGGTTTCCGTTAAGGTAGTGTGGCGGAACAATAACAGGGAAGAGATGAAGAATACGTATCCCTACTTATTTCCTATATCTACAGATAATCTAAATTCCGAAATTGGTTATGGTAGTTGACTAATGAACTGTTTGGGATAACGGTATAAGGAACTCCCCTGAAACACTTATAAGACCCTATAAGGCTAGTTTAACATTTGAGGACGAATGTTCTAAAGGGGGGGGGGGGGGAGGATGTTATATCCCGTATTTTGTACGTCGGGACATTCCGAGCTAATTGCGAAAAGTTAATGACAAGGCTATTTTTCGACTTTGTTTTAAGGTACAAGTTGTTTATGATTTTATTGGATGGAAATATTGAGGGAAACTAAGGGCTAAAAGTTGGAAAAATTATTTCATGAAATGGCCAAATGGCCATGAGGCCGTGTGGGGTATGTGGGACCCACCTTTGGCGGGCCACATTTGATTAGTTCAAGCTATGAAGGGAGCATGTGATTACTTTACAATTGTAGGGGCTAGAAGTGGAAAAAAATATTTCTTGAGGGGGCTAAGGTGGCCGGCCAAGAGGTGTGGGCCATAGGGCCACATGTGGTAATTATATATGGTGAAAATATGACAAATTAAATCATCTTTATCATTTTTCATCCCTTAGAAATTTCTTGAAGCATGGAGAAAAAAGAGAGGGGCTGTTTGGCCATGGCAGCCGAACCCACTGCTTGGAAAATTGATCAAAAAAATTATTCCCTTCTAGGTTTACAACTCATTGGAAGGTCCTAAACAACATGGAGTAATTGTTAGAGCAAGCAAACCATTCATTCTTGCGATTCTCAACCCAAGCCATGTTGAAGAACTAAGTGAAGAAGGTAAGTTTTAATCCTCTTTTCATATGTTATGGATGGTTAATGTGTGTTGTGGAGTGTAGAAATGAATGAAATTCATGAAATTGGTGATGTTGGTGGTGTGGCCGAATAGTGGGCTGTTTTGTATGAAGTGGTGAACAAAATTTATTTAGAATTTTTGGTTGTTGTTGTATGGATTCTATGATGAAAATGAAGGTTTAATGATTGAAATTGAAGTTGGAGTCGTTTGTAGGTTGTTAGAGAAGATAATGTGATTTCAATATGGTTTCTTGTATTTATGAAAATGAAGTTGTTAATGTGTAGATTGTTGGTGTAGTTCATGGGTTTGGAAGAAAGAAATGTGTTGTTGATGTTCCTATGGAAATTGGAGGGTTTCGGGTAAGGTTGCAAGTTGGTTGGGCCGTGTGGAATGTTGTGTGGATTGGTTGAAGTGTTCTTGAATTTTGTTTGAATGGTTTCGGATTAGTACTTGAATATGTGTGCATTGGTGTTGGTTTGATTGTATGTGGCTAATTTGAACGTAAATGGAATGTTGTCGAACTATGTAGAAAAGAGTTATTGACGTTAGAATGCATTTTGAATTAATTGTTGATGTTATTAGTATGGTTGTTGGTATTGTTGTTGAAGATTTGGCCGAGTTGAATCCTCGGGGTTGTTGAATTTATAGGGGAGATGCTGCCCAAATTTCTGTAAATGAAATACTAACTTAGAATTGGATTCCTAAATACCCATGACTAATGTTTGGTGCCAATGATGTTATTGTAGATTTTGAGAAGCCGAGACGTAAGTTTTGACTAACGTAGGAAGCGGACGAGGTATGTAAAGCTAACCTTTCTTTCTTTTGGCATGTCCTAATTGTAAGTAGGCTATGATACGAGTCTCGGGGTAACTCCATTCTTAAGATCCGAGCTTGATTACGATTCTTATTCACTCCATAATGTTGGCAATTTTAACATGGTCAAATTATGGTTCTTAAGTCTTTTGTATAATTGGATTACAAATGTTGCATAAAGAATGTTGTTTTTAAAAGATTACGTAACTACGAACGACCGTAACTTTCATAGACGAGCTCGGATCGCTTCGAAACGTTCGTAGGAGATTCTATAATGAATAAGGTCTCCAACTTTCATAGATGGACTCGGATTGGTTTGATACTCGTCCGTGGGCCCCGAGACTTTCCTTTGTGTAATGCTAACGACCTTTGAAGGGATCTAGTATGACTATCGTCTCAACCCTCGAGCGTCGATTACTTACTTCTCTACCGAGTTTGTAATGACGATTATGCCCCTAATTTCCATAAGTTATTTCATATGGTTTGATACGTATCTGTGAGTCCTAAAGTTCTATTTGATATGTTTTCGAACGACATTCGGAAGAAACTTGATTTGACTATCGTCTTGGTTTTTAAATGAGGGTTCACTTTGATTATTCTATCGAGTCTTTGAAAATGTTTTAAACTGCATATAGTTGCTCACGACTCTGCTCGTGCATATGGTTATTACCTCTTTCGCCGAGTCCCGGGACGGTTATGTATCGTGCGCACTATGTTATATTCCGGAGTATGATGTGTCCGGTTCGCCGAGCCCCTCGCTAGAGGGACGGGTACCCCGTATATTTGGTGTTATCTTGTGTTATGGCGTTATGATGTGTGTGACGGGGATACGGAGATATGAAACCTTCCGGTGTTATCTTGTGTTATGGCGCCAACGACGGGCGGCGACCATATTCTAAGAGCCCCATGCATGATTTGTGTTTTAATGAGTAAGCCTTTTGATATTCGGATATTGCATTTACTTTACTGTACTTGGTTTTGATTATGATCTGTTTACTATATTTCATGCTTTGTATACTCGGTACATATTCGTCGATCCCCTTTCTTCGGGGTTGCGTTTCATGCCGCGCGAGTACGGATACTTGTTTGGGTGATCCACCACTTAGGATTCCCGTTCGACGGACTGTCTTTGAGCGCTCCTTGTTCTGGAGCCTATGTTTTGGTACAGATTCTTCCGATGCATATGTCTATGTCTATTTATGGGTACGGCGGGGCCCTGTCCCGTCATATGATTTTGTTATGATTCTTAGAGGTCTGTAGACACATATGTGTGGGTTGTGGGCAGTTACTGTTCAGTTATGTCAGTGTGATTTGTGATTTGAACGCCCCCCCCCCTATTATGATAGCCTTACCGGCTTATGTGTGATATTATACATCGTTGCATTTGTGACAGCGATATATATATATTTGTGACAGCTTTGGGGGCGACGTTTCACTTTTCTGTTTGTATAAGATTTGGTTATGCCAGCTATGGTCTGATGTCTGACTTTTGTATATGTATAATCTGTTTGTACGCTGATTATGGTTAGTAGGTGCGTATGGGTGCCCAGCTCGGGCACTAGTCACGGCCAACGGGGTTGGGTCGTGACAGATGGAGTAACCACATTAATAGGCAGAAAAGAGTTTTCAGAAGCATCCGGTAGCCACATCCCTATAAGAGGGGAAGTTATGAGGTAAAAAAGGAAGTTAAGAACATAAGCAAGGATAATAACCGCTTGTCAAAAGGAACTAACATGGGTAGTAGATAGTTCAGTAAGCAAAGGGGAGTATGTATCTAAGTAACAGAAGGGGAAACCGCTAATCAAAAAGGGTCAATAGGTGAGTCTATGAAGGCACGTACGGCATACCAGCAAGATGATCTGACACGATCATTAAAGGGACATAAATTACAACCCCATTGCACCCTAATAGGTGATTTTGCAAGGCCATAAGCAAGGAAGGTGTCACGACCCGACTAGAGGGCCATGACGGGTACCCGGAGCTGACTACTGAGCACCGTACATTATACTACTATCACGCCAAGCTGTACATAAATAACCTCCAAAACCTTGCTTACCACGAATTGATTATAAACTATTCCGTAAAACTTGTGCATACATGTATATGTATATATATATAAGCCCTCACGGCAACAAAAGGATGATATACAAATATACATTGAGGGTCACGTAACACCTACTACCCGCACCTGAGTATCTACGAGCCTCTAACTGAAATACTGAAGTCATGAAGACTGGACAGGACCCCGCCATACCCAAGTAGATACACAGAAGAATATATTAGAAACTACACCTCCGGTCTATGGAAGTGCTCCCGTGCAAGCTGGTCGGGCTCCTAGGAAGCTGGGTCGTCCTCCTGTCTACCTGTGGGCATGAACACAACATCCGAAAGAAAAGGACGTCAGTACGAGTAATGTACTAAGTATGTAAAGCATGCATTATAACATATTAAGGAAACAGGGAATAAAAGATAAGAAGATAACCGGTGACTACTTGCCTCTTAAGGCGGAGTCATGCATGCAAGCTTATAAAGTAAATATCATCATATCATATATTGCTGCGGAACGTGCAGCCCGATCCATATATCATCATATATCAATATATTGCCGCGGAACGAACGGCCCGATCCATTACCCATATATCCCGCGTCCGGGCATCCCGCGTCCGGGACGATATCATAAAATACCAGTACCGATCGAAAAAAGGCTGTATGCGTCTATAGCGCCTCACCTTTCCCCATGTCCCCTATATACATATACATATCATATACACATATAACATAAGTAGCATGCAAGAGAGCCCAAATAAAAGTTATCACTTTATCGGAGTGACATAAGGTCGTGAACCTCCGATTACATTATGGCATCATCCTCACCGTTAAGTCTATCCTTGAAGGAACTAATATTATGAGGCGAGACAACAATGAAGAATGGTATCAATGAAATCATAAGCATATAAATATCTGCATCATGAAGTTATCATTGTCGTCTTTATCTTTATGGAACGTATCTCATAAGAAGTTCTCGAAGTTCTTCAACTTTCATCTTTAGGGATGTAAGAAGGTCATGGAAGTATAGGGAAAAAATTATGAAACAGGAGTCATGCCTTTGAAAGAAAGGGGATAGCCTTACATACCTTTATATATCCTTAACGATGTCGACTAAGAGCTCTCCTTCCGGGCTCACAATTCTATATACAAAAGGGTTCGTACGAGAATTAGATTGTTGGAAGTATACTTAAGCTTAGACTAAAGCGACTAAAGCTAACGAAAATTGGACAGCATTTCCTCTGTTTTGACAACTTCTCCTTATACAATAAAACAAATCCCAAACATCATAACAACGCCCATAATATTGTAACACGTAAATTCCCTCGAGTTAGACATTATTTAACTTCCAAATTTACCTCCACGATCCTCCATAACCATAACTATAATATAACATCATGTTTATCATTCATCTAATACTTCCTCAACATCATTAGCGCCATTCATAACAAGATTATACTCATATTATATCATGAATCATAACTCAACTACTTTTCAACCCAACATACCATTATTTGCATATTCGAGTTCATATTCCATATTGTTTCTAATTCAAGTTCTTCCACTACTTAACACCATCACTAACATGAAATAATCGTAAAACTCACCTTTGACTATGTAGAGGTGACCTTTGAATGAGAATACTCCTCTTAAAAAAAACTCAACTCCAACACCAAAGAGATTCTTGATCTCTATCAACCCTTGGAAGCCTCCACACCTTTGATTTTACCAACTTTGGATGTTTGATCTTTGATTTCCCTTCTTGTATATGTATTAGTGTGATGTAGAGACGTTTATAGAGGTTTAGGGAGTGTTTGAGAAGTGGAAAGTGAGAAAAAGAAAGTGGAACCGTGCTTATATAAAAATAAAATTCGGACCCGACCCGAAAGATACGGTCTACTATACGGACCGTACAATTTATACGGTCCGTATGTTTCTTCCGTAAAAATCAGCCTTCGCTAGAAGGGTTCTACGGTCAGGTATACGGGCCGTATAAAATATACGGTCCGTATATATGACCGTATAATCCCCAATTTTTTCCAAATTCGTCCTCATCGCTTCGTTTGATCTCGAATCCTTATGGAGCCTTCTTGGTACTTGTGTAACACCTCCTTGACAATCTAACGGACCTTATAACTCATCTTCAAGGCCTTACTAAATCTTCGTTAGTTCGGCAACCATGAAATCTTTCTCAAACATAGCTTATACTTAGCTCCCTTGACAACCTAGTTCCACCAAGTTACTTGCCTTAGAAATCTTGTCGTACACCCTCTAGGGTTACCAAATACACTTTTATAATCACGAGGGCTTCATGTTCATCTTAAGCTTGCGCTAATCTATTCGTGGCACAACGACCTGAAATTGCCGAGGTGTAACATTCTCCCCCCCTTAAGAACATTCGTCCTCGAATGTTTAACTCTCGATAATTCTGCAGGAATTTGCCAGAGTTTCTCCTGTAATTTGGCACTACCATTCTATCACAACAACCCAAAATAACATCGCCACACAGGGCTACAACATCAACGATAAGAAATATGGCCACACACGACCCAAAAGCGATAAAGAAAACATTTCATACCTGGGAGCATTGGTGTTTCATCCTAAGCTTCTTCTGGGGCTGATAATAAATGCGGATATTTGGACTTCATAGCTTCCTCGGCTTCCCAAGTCATTTCTTCTCTGTTATCGTTCCTCCATAAAACTTTGACTGAGGCCACTTCTTTGTTTCTAAGCTTCCGCACTTGCATGTCCAGTATGGCAATAGGCATTTATTCATAGGCCAATTTTGTGGTAACTTGAATGTCACTTGCGGGTATTATTTTGGTAGGATCTCCAACGCATTTACGGAGCATCGATACATGAAAAACTGGATGGACTGAGTTAAGCTCTGGAGGTAAGTCCAATTCATAAGCCATTTGACCCACTTTACGTACAATTTTGTAGGGTCCGATATACCGAGGGCTAATCTTGCCTTTCCTACCAAACCTCATTATACCTTTCATTGGCGACACTTTCAAAAATATCCAATCATTGACCTGAAATTCCATATTCCGTCGACGATTATCCGCGTAAGACTTTTGGCGGCTTTGAGCTGTCAACAACCGGTATCGAATAAGTTTAATCTTCTCAACCGCTTATTGGATCATTTTTGGGCCTATTAACTATTTTTCTCCTACTTCGAACCACCCGATGGGCGATCTACATTTTCTACCATATAAGGCTTCATATGGGGCCATATCGATACTGGCATGATAGATGTTATTATATGCGAATTCAATAAGTGGCACATGATCCTCCCAATTACCTCCAAAGTCCAATGCATAAGCCTGCAACATGTCTTCTATGGTCTGAATAGTGCGTTCGACCTTGTCCATCGACTCCGTGGGTGGAACGCAGCACAAATTTCACTTGAGTGCCCAATCCTTCTTGAAAGGACTTCCAGAACCTGGACGTGAACTGTGCTCTTCTATCAGTAATGACAGACACAGGAATGCCATGAAGTCGCACTATCTCCTTGAGATATAATCTGGCATAGTTGTCACACCCTGATTTTGCTAGGGTGTGATGGGCACTCGACCCCACATTCCATTTTCATGCCAACTTCACCCATATAATCTTCATTTACATTGTAAAGATCACAACAACACAATTAGCATGTTAAACAAAATAAATCCATCATTAGTTCATCACTACATACCCCACGGCCAACATGCAATTTTCCAACTTCCTCCAATTTTCGTTCAACTTTCACTTCCAATGGAAATTCCACAATGACCACAACTATAATACAACATAAAATTCAACTCATTCTACTATACAACTTTGCATGTATTCGCCACATGCACACATGCACTCCTACTTTGCAAACTTCCATATTTCTATATATTCTACTCATTTCTATAGACTACAACACAAACAAACCTTCATAACATAAATAGAAGGGATGAACTCTTACCTTTTCCTTCTAACTTCTTTACTTCCCTCAAGTGTTGAATTGAAGAAACAAGAACTCAATATTCCAAAACAACTACGCCAAGTTGTAAAGGGACCTTGAATTAGTATGAAAACCACAAGAAAATAATTTTGGAAGCAAGATTTCATGTGGGTTAATTTGGTGGACATGGCCGAATGCCATGTTCTTTTTTCTTGCTCTTGTTCTTTATTTTTCTCCTTCTTCATTTTCTTCGAATCTTCTAATATGTTGTGCCAATTTAAGCACATGGAAATTAATTAAAAGGCATGGGTTGGGCTAGCCATGTGGCCGGCCACCCATGCCCTATTTGGGCTCCATTTCTATATTTTTTTAAAGTTTTTTCCAAGCCCAAATACTTAGTCCACATTTTGGTAATTCATGAAACCATTTTTTGTAATTCCAATTTTACCCTTAGCCTTTTCCAATATTTCCACATCTAAATTTTTTATAACCAACTTATGAACCAAACAATACCAATTCATTGCACTGTCCTTAACTTGACACAATTATCTCAAATTATCCGAACGTGCAAAATACGGGGTATAACATCCTTTCCTCTTTTAAAACATTCGTCCTCGAATGTTAAATTAGCCTTATAGGACTCATACGTATTTCGGGAGAATTTCCTCTTTACGGTTATTACGCACAACTCATACATTAATTAACACCATCAAGTAAAGAATTCTGATTATCTGTAAGTACGGGAACCAAGTGGGGGTACTTCTTTTTCATCTCGCCTGGAGTTTCTTAAGTCACCTTTTTCTTATTACTATTCCGCCAAACAGTACCTTAATGGGAGCCACATCTTTGTCACACGCTTTTCCTTTCTCGCAAGTTAGGACCGTTATTGGCCGTTTCTCGAGATGCCTATTCTTGAATGCTCTCCACGGAGAGATATTATGGGGTCACAATGTATTTACGACGCACAGACATGCGGAACACTAGATGCACCGCTTCTCAATTAGATAATAACCGATTCATCGAAAACCTTGCCTACTTCATGAATGGTCCGATAAAATCCAAGACATCTCGGCTATGTTTTCCTCATAACACCTCTCATGGGTGATATTTTCAAAAATATTCGTTACTAACCGAGTTCTAAGCGTCGACAACGATCAATTCGTATATGCTTTTTGTCACCTTCCGAGTCGCTAATGACTATCCCAAGTGAGTTTCACTTTAGCAACTATCCGTTGAATTATATCCGTACCAAATAACTTAGCCCCTGTCACTATTAAATTGACTAATTGATGACACACATTTCTTACCATACAAAGCCTTAAGCGGTGTATTCTGATTGCTATTATTATCAATAGTTCGACAAGTGGCAAGTGTTTACTTCCATTGCCTCTGAATTCTATGGTACGGGCTCATAACTTACTTTCTAGCGTCTGGATACCACGCTTAGCTTGCCTTTGCCAATTTAAGAAAGGTTTGGTTGTAGGTTGTATTCCCTTTCTTTTGGACAAATCTCCAGGTTAACCAAACACTAGTAGTAATTGCTCGACATAATATACGGATCCTTATAAGATATTACTACCTTCGATGTATAACTTTGCATAATCCTGGTCGTCCCGCTTACATCATTCCATAACTTCCTTAATTAATCATCGTCATAGTTTAAGCCTCGACTTTATGTCGCTCATTGTCTTTGATTCAAACTCTTTCATTTCCCTTTTTCTCGCGATTTTTTGCTCTTAATCTTTCTTGCCACTCATTATATTGTAATCTGCGTGAGAATATGTAAACATACGCAAGTTAATCCAAGAAATGCCTTAGCATCGCCTTACTAACCTTTCGGTCGTTCCTTGTCTTCTCCTTTGTCTTACAATCGGTATCGGAGGAATCTTTAATTGATCGGTCAAGTTCTGCTCGTTAGTACCAATTTCATTTTGGTAACACGCCTAGACCATCTCTGCGCATTTCGTATCGCATTTAAAATATCATAACCATATTGTTATTATTGGATCCTTACATTCCTTATCAATCATGTACTCACTTGGTTTGCTTATCGTGCAAATATTCGTGAGTTACATGACCATCCTCTTACATAATTTAAAAGTATGTTCGATCTCACACATAGTCTCTCCTTTTCCGACTCATTCTATCTTACATATCCCATTCGTACCAAAATGCGCCGATTCTATTTGTCGTATTCCTTCCTCTTTTTAAATATCCACTACCCGGAATCATATTACTCCGCCGACACCGACAATCCCTAGTACCGCTTTAATTATCGTCTTGGCTTCCATTTGTTTGTTGTTGGTTTCGCATTTCACTGCTCTCTTCAAAGATAGGATCTCGGCAAAAAGTCAAGCGTTCACATTAAACGCGCCATAATATCAATTGATTTCCATCTTACTTTGCGTTTCTCTTATCTCGCTTCCCCCTTTTTGGGTGCTCCCATATCAATGTCTATTCATATTCTATCCTATGTCTCCATTCAAAGTTTTCAAACTCATATGATTCTTTTCGAATACATTTTGCATACCATACCATACCCACATAGCTTTTATATCTTCTATAACTTAGTTTACCTCCGTATGAAATTCTAACACATTAGCGAAGCGGTAAAGTTCCCCCCAATATCTCGTACAAAATCTAGTCTGATGGTTAAGGCTCAGGCAATATCGCTATTGTAACAATTGATCCGAGCCATACTCTAATAATTCCCATTAGTGATTAGTGTTCGGATAACGTCATCGTGGTAACAATATATCCAAATTGTATTGTATTTATTCCCATCAAAAGTTGGTGCACATAATCATTTCAAGCTCTTCATCTCGTAACTTTTATATTTGACGATAAATATTCCAAGCTTCCTGACAATACCATCTACTTTTCCCAATAAACTTACAACATATCAGTCGTTTCACAAATTCTAAATTCTTGCTCCTTATGGTTTGTTTTGCTTCCCGATAAAGTCATATATACGTAATATGTCGTATTTCCTTATGCTTCATGTTCTCTCACTCCTTCCATATACTCATTGTTAACTTACAATCTTACCCGAAGTCATACTAATTTCATCTTAGTAGTGGTCTCGTTTGATGACCTTTTTGTCGCACTACCTCTCCTGTTCCTAACTATGTATTTTCCATTTATCCCGTACTCATGGTCAATTAATTACGCCCATCTTAAGTGCTCCCTTGGGTACTTTTCTCATTTCTTCGTCTATGTCCATTTTTCCTTCCACGAATTCCATTTCTAATTCGTTAATCACAATTCGATAAACTGTTGCCAGGAGACATTCTTCAGTCACCATCAGAAGGAACTAGAGCCTGGCCAGCACCACAGGGCATCCTAGTACTTGATTCGCATGATTTACCCTCAGATTTACTCTTGAGTTCTGAATGAACTATTTAGATCGCAATTACTTACTCGTATGCTCTACATTCTTTCATCATATAGTGACACTCGGTTACGGCATTATTGCCCGTCAATTTGGGCCTCCTTCTAAAGCACAATATGGTTGAAACATATTCTAGCCCATTTAGATGAATTGCAAATTCGCCGTTCATATACGCTTCTTCAAGGCAAGATTCTTCCCAATTAAAAATAACGCCCTTTTACAGATGGCGTGGGAGGTATTCCTTAAAGCTTAGTGCAACATAACATATTACTCTTCCTTTCCTTATTCTTCTTAGTATTCCCGTCAACATATAATCTTATTTCCACGCTTTTCTCTACAGAACTTGGTAAGTCTTTTTCATTCATTCAATAACTCGCTTTTTCGTTCACACTTTACCTGTGTATTCTAGTCACATAAATCTTATCCTATTTCTGGCCACTTCGCCATTAGGCTTTTCTTATCTTCGTGGCCATCCTTATTAAGATTTCTAACCATTCCGCATATTCTAATTTCCTTTTGGCTATCCTAATTTCCCATTCATTTCATACACCTACATTTGTGAAACCCTTACTGCACTTCCCAGGGGGGTCACCCATCCTAGAATTGTTCTGGTCCTAGCACGCTTAACCTTGAAACTCGGATGAAATACAATGCTCTAAGGCCAGTATAATCATGTCCGCTCTATCATATGACCTTTATTACATTATTCGGAGAAAATTGAGGTCCTATAGATTTCGAGACTTTTCTATAACATGTCCCTCTTTCCATAATTACTGTTTTACCCTTCTTATTCCACAATATTCAACTTTCGTTCTAAACTCCTGGATTCCCAATAATAACAGATATACCTTCGTCGTCATCACTGAAAGGCACTTCAGGTATTGTCCTGTTTAGATCTCCACGCACCATTCCTACATAATAATTTTCCGCAAAATCGATTGTCAAATATCTTTAAATCCTCCCATAGACCTTATTTCTCTATCGGGCATCGAATATCATTCATCTCGATCTTTCAAACCGCTAACCGTCTTTCCTATAATCATTTTTCACGCCATACCCAAATCTATAACTTCCCGGACACGCATCTCATTTGTTATCTACTTACAATATTTTCTTTCCCCCTTTTTGACGTATCTGACGAAATATCCTAATTAACAATTTTAGCAGAATCTCTTTCAACATTCTCGCTATTCAACCCCTGTACATAACAAATACCGGCGATACCTCACAGAACACTTAGTTATGTAACGCATTCCCGCCATTCGAAACTTTCAATTTCTAATAGCGGAACAAATATATCAAAATTCATCTCTGTAGCTTTCATGTCATTACTTACTTCCTTCCATCGTATGTAAAGCCCACATATAGGAATTTCATCCTCCTATGACTTGGCTCTATCGCACGATCTAAGATAGAAAGAAGGTCAACAATCCCTAGATGCCCCGTAGCCTCCTGTTTATAAATGTGGCGCGCTTCACACCATAAACAGGACTCTACCGGACACGACTTTGCAGACAACCCCTAGGACGGACCTGCTCTGATACCACTTTGTCACACCCTGATTTTGCTAGGGTGTGATGGGCACTCGACCCCACATTCCATTTTCATGCCAACTTCACCCATATAATCTTCATTTACATTGTAAAGATCACAACAACACAATTAGCATGTTAAACAAAATACCATCATTAGTTCATCACTACATACCCCACGGCCAACATGCAATTTTCCAACTTCCTCCAATTTTCGTTCAACTTTCACTTCCAATGGAAATTCCACAATGACCACAACTATAATACAACATAAAATTCAACTCATTCTACTATACAACTTTGCATGTATTCGGCCACATGCACACATGCACTCCTACTTTGCAAACTTCCATATTTCTATATATTCTACTCATTTCTATAGACTACAACACAAACAAACCTTCATAACATAAATAGAAGGGATGAACTCTTACCTTTTCCTTCTAACTTCTTTACTTCCCTCAAGTGTTGAATTGAAGAAACAAGAACTCAATCTTCCAAAACAACTACGCCAAGTTGTAAAGGGACCTTGAATTAGTATGAAAACCACAAGAAAATAATTTTGGAAGCAAGATTTCACTGGGTTAGAATTTGGTGGACATGGCCGAATGCCATGTTCTTTTTTCTTGCTCTTGTTCTTTATTTTTCTCCTTCTTCATTTCTCTTGAATCTTCTAATATGTTGTGCCAATTTAAGCACATGGAAATTAATTAAAAGGCATGGGTTGGGCTAGCCATGTGGCCGGCCACCCATGCCCTATTTGGGCTCCATTTCTATATTTTTTTAAAGTTTTTTCCAAGCCCAAATACTTAGTCCACATTTTGGTAATTCATGAAACCATTTTTTGTAATTCCAATTTTACCCTTAGCCTTTTCCAATATTTCCACATCTAAATTTTTTATAACCAACTTATGAACCAAACAATACCAATTCATTGCACTGTCCTTAACTTGACACAATTATCTCAAATTATCCGAACGTGCAAAATACGGGGTATAACAATAGTCCTCGGTTGAATATGTAGATCTGACTGGCAGAAAATGTGCTGATTTCGTGAGCCTGTCTACAATCACCCAAATAGAGTCGTATTTATGCCGAGAACGGGGTAAACCCACAACAAAATCCATGTTGATAGCTTCTTATTTCTAGGTTGGGATTTCTATCTGTTGCAAGAGCCCTACCGATTTCTGGTGCTCAACTTTCACTTGTTGACAATTCGGACATTGGGCTACAAACTCCGCTATATCTCTCTTCATTCCTTCCCACCAATACATCATTTTGAGATCATGGTACATCTTTGTCTCTCCTGGGTGGACAGAATAACGAGAGTAATGAGCTTCCTCCAGGATCTGACGACGTAGTTCAGCGACATCCGGTACACATAGCCTACTTTTATACCTGAGGATCCTGTCTGCAGAAATCTCAAATGGTGATTTCTCTTTTTGGGGAAGTGTATCTCTATAATAGCCCAATTTAGGATCCTCATATTGGCGCCTTTTTACTTATGTGTCTAGGGACGAAGCAGCTAGGTCAAGCACATTGACTTCTGTATTGCCCGAATCCATTAAGCGAACTCCTAGACTAGCTAGCTGGTCGAGCTCACGAGCTAATTCCTTCCTTTCTGGTGGAACATCACACCGACTACCCATGGACTTACGGCTAAGAGCATCGGCTACCACATTTGCTTTACCAGGATGGTATAGAATGTTTACGTCATAGTCCTTCCAATAGCTCTAGCCATCGCCTCGTCGCTATTCAATTCCTTTTGTGAAAATATTGAAGGCTTTTGTGATCTATGTAGATATCCACGGACACGTAGAAATAATGCCTCCATATCTTTAAAGCATGAATGACACTTGTAATTCAAGGTCGTGGGTCGAATAATTCCTCTTGTGCTTAAAATCGCTCGGAAGCATAGGCAATAACCTTACCGTCTTTGCGTTAGTACACGGCCCAACCCCGACACGGGAGGCATCACAATACACCACATAACCTTCTCGATCCTTCCGGAAGTGTCGGGATCGGGGCCGAAGTCAACTTTGTCTTTCAACTCTTAAAAGTCACAGTTCACAAGCATCGATCCGCTAAAACTTGGCGACATCGTTATATCCCGTATTTTGTGCATTGGGTACAACCCTTGGTCTAATTATGATAAGTTAGGGTCCAAACCATTCCGGGATGCAAAGTCGGGATTTTTGACCTTCGATTTTATTTTGAGACATAAGTTGTTCATGAATTTGTTTGCATGGGACAATTGGGAAAATTTGGGACCAAAATTGGAATTAATGGAAGTTGAAAATCATGCAATTTTGCTTGCTTTGGCCGTGTAATGTGGGAGTTGGCCCACACAAATTGTGGACAATTTTAGTTGGTCCAACACATGTGTGGGCCAAGGGACACATGTATGATTCACTTAGGGGCTTAAAAGATGACTTCTAAGTCATCTTTATTCATTCCAACACTTAGAAAAAAAAGCAAGAAAAACTCCAAGAGGCTCTCGGCCAAGTGGAGAAAAAATTGAGGTTCAATTCTAGCCACTCCAAAATTATTTCTTTGATGCAAACCCACTAAGTTGAGGTCCCTAAGTAGCGTGGAAGCGTCGTTCGGGTCATCCAACCATCCGTTGTATAGATCGCAAACCCTAGGCAAATTGTGGAGTTGAAGAAGAAAGGTAAGAATCAATTATGTTTTATGTGTTATAAAGGTTGTATGCAGTTGTAGTATGTTAAAATGGAGGAAATTTATGAAATATGGCATGTTGGAGTGAAGGTTGTGTGTGTAGTATATAGCCGTGTGAGGTGTGTGTGTGTTGTGTTGTATTGAAGCAATGAATTAATGTCTAGTTAGTATGTTGTGATTGTTGTAGAATGGAGAACGAATGAGAATCATAAATATGTGCATATGTAGTGTTGGTCGAAAATGGGTCATATTATATGACAATGAATGGATGGATTCTATTTAACGTTTTAGTTGTTGTCGTTATGAATTCCATGATGAGAATGAGAGTTTAATGACTCAAATTGATGTTGTAATTGTTGCGGACTGATTTGGAGGTTATTGTACATTTAATTTAATTTGTATATTGATGAGAATAACATTGTTAGAATGTGAATTGTTGGTGCAAATCATGATTTGGAAGTGAGGGATGAGTTATGGAGGTGTTCTCGGGTTTGAATGAGCTTTTCGGGTGAGTGGGAGTATTATTTGAAATGTTCTTAAATGTTGTATGAATTGCTTAGAATGTCTTTGAATATTGTTGGTATGGGTTCGGGTTAGTATTCGAAAGTATAAGCGTTGATGTTGGCTTGAAGGTAAGCCGTTGAATCGAATATTATGAATGTCGTTGAATGATATATAAGAGGGTTACTAATGTTATGTTGCCTTTCGGATTGATTATTGATGTTGCTAGGTTGGTTGTAGTTGTTGTTGTTGTTTATTTGGCCGAGTTAAATTCTAGGGGTTGGCCTATTTACAGGGGAAATCTTTGCTCAAATTTATGTAGAATTAAAAATGGCTAGAATTGGAATTAAATGCCCAAAATGTCTATAGCTAATGTTTGGCATATTATGACTTGTTTGTAGACCTTGGAGAGCCCGAGGCGTAGGTTGGCTTTAGCTTGAATTTGGAGTAGCTTTGAGAGCGTCTGAGGTATGTAAAGCTTACCTTCTTTTTTTGGCATGCCTTAGTCGTAAATAGGCTATGACACGAGCCTCGAGGAAATTCTACTCTCGCGATCCGACCATGTCTGTGATTCTTATTTGTTTCTTGGTCTTCGTATGCTTGATAAGATGAAATATTGGCCCTTATGTCTTTTGTATGACTAAGTTTCAAAAGTTGCATAAAAGTTTTTGGTTTTTTAAAAGAATTTTGTTCCTAAATGATTCCGAAAAACTACGAAAGTCCGTAACTTTCACGGAACAATCGGATCGCTTCGATATGCTCAAAAATGATTCCATGATGTATGATGACTATGTTTTCCATAGGGGGGACTTCCGGTCGACACCCCTCCGTGGGTCCCGGCGACTTTCTTTATGTACTTTGACGATTTTGAAAGGACGTGATATGACTATTATTCCGATTTCAAGTACGATCGTGTTACTTATCTTTCGAGTTTGCAATAATGAGTCGATAACATATGATGACTATGATTTTCGTAGGCGGGTCCGGATTAGTGGACGCCGTCCGTGAGTCCCGCAATCTTCTTCGTAAAATTTTGACTCGCTTGAAAGAATTCGATATGACCATCTTCCCGACCCCCGAGTATGATTATTTATTTATCTGTGGAGTCTGAACTAAGGATTTTGTGTATGTGATTTTGATATGTTCCCGAGTGACGTTCGGGCAAAAATCCGACGACCATCGTTTTGGCCTATAAACGATGGTTCGTTTCGATTAACCTACTAAGTCTTTGAAAATGTTTTAAACCGTATTTCGTCACTTATGATTCTCGCTCGTGCATTCTCGTTGTTACGTTTTTGCCGAGTCCCGGCCGGTACGTGGTGTTACCGCCGGATTCTTGACCGTGGTATGTGATGTGATGTTGCCGCCGGATTCTTGGCCGCGATATGATGTTGCCGCCGGATTCTTGAGCCGCGGTATATGTATGTGTGATATCGACCGCCGGGTACTTGACCGCGGTACGTGTATATGTGATTTCGACACTCGATTATGATCATTGCTAATGTCGATCATATGATATGTTTGATTTTCCGTATGTATGAGACAAATGTTTTCCAAAGAAAGCTAAGCATTTTGGCATCCGGATATGCACTTACTGTACTTCTTCGGTCATAACTCGTATTTGCTTCGTATCTTTTTTGGCTTTGCATACCCGCACATATTCCGTATCGACCCCTTTTCTTCGGGGGTTCGTGTCTCATGCCCGTGTGTGGCTGTACGCACAGCTTCGATGATCCGCCCGTTCAGGACACCCATCCCGCCGTTGAGAGCCCTTTATTTCGGAGCCTACATTTTGGTATATATTCTCCCGTTGTGTATGTATTTGTGTATTCGTGGGCACGGCGGGCCCCGTCCCGTCATATGATTCTCGTTGTTCCGTTTTTAGAGTGTCCGTGGACATAGATGTGGGTTATGTACAATTTGGTTCGGATGTGTTGAGTAAGTTGTGTTTGGGCGGCCCATCCACCGTGGCAGCCTTGTCGGCTGCGTGTATGTATGCTTTGCTATGTTATGTATATTATGACAAATTTTTACCGGCTTTAGGCGTTATATGTTTGTATGTGACAGTTTGGAACCACGTATGATCTCTATGTCGGTATAGATTGTTTGTATGCTGATTTCGGTTATTGAGTGCGTATGGGTGATCAGCTCGGGCACTAGTCACGACCAACGGGGTTGGGTCGTGACACCTTCGGTGTTAACTTCATGTTCTGGTGCTAAAATAGAGGAAAACCCTTCTACAAACCTTCTGTAATAACCTGCTAGTCCAGAAAGCTATGGAATTTGTGGGCGTTGTAGGCCTTGGCCAAGTCTTCACAGCCTCAATCTTTTGAGTATTAAATCGAATACCGTCGGCTGAGATGATATGGCCCAGAAAAGTTACAGAGTTCAGCCAGAATTCACATTTTGAAAATTTAGCATATAATTTGCGAGCTCGAAGAATTTCAAGGACAGTACACATATGTTCCGCATGCTCTTCCTCTGATTTAGAATAAACCAGGATGTCATCGATGAACATAAATAAATCTAGGAATGGCCTGAACACATCATTCATCAAGTTCATAAACACTGCTGGAGCGTTAGTCAAGCCAAACGACATCACCCGAAATTCATAGTGACCATATCTAGTTCTGAAAGCCGTCTTCGGAATATCTTCTTCTTTGACTCTCACTTGATGGTATCCTGACCTCAGATCTATCTTGGAAAATCACTTAGATCCTTGCAATTGATCAAATAGATCATCGATCCTCGGAAGCGGATATTTGTTCTTTATTGTCACCCTGTTCAGTTGCCTGTAATCGATACACATCCGCAAAGATCCATCTTTCTTTCTTACAAATAAGACAAAAATTTTCACATGGCGATGAAATGGGCCTAATAAATCCCTCTCGAGCAAATCTTTCAACCGTGCTTTTTAGTTCTTCACCCCACAGAGCCATTCGTAGGGAGGGATAGATATTGGCTCGTATTCGGCAATACGTCAATAGTAAATTCAATCTCTCGCTCTGGTGGAAGGCCTGGAAGCTCGTCCGAAAATACATCTGGAAACTCGTTTACTACCGGGACGGATTGAAGAGTCGGCGGTTTTGCTTCGGTGTCATGAACCCGAACTAGATGATAAATACAGCCTTTGGCGATCATCTTCCTTGCTCTGAGATAAGAAACGAATCTACCCCTTGGAGATGCGGTATTACCTTTCCACTCTAGGACTGGTTCTCCCGAAAATTGGAATCAAACCACTTTGGCTCTACAATCTACATTGGCACAGCGAGAGCCAACCAATCATGCCCACAATAACGTCGAAATCTAGCATTTCCAATTCAATTAAATCGACCCGATTAATGCACAGGCCACACACTACAATCACCTGCTTTTGTACACTTGTCTGGCTATCACAGGTTCACCAACTGGGGTAGATACCTCGAAAGGTTTGATTGGCTCGGGTTTTATCCCAATACGACCAGCGACATAAGGAGTAATATATGACAAAGTAGAACCGGGATCAATCAATGCATATGCGTCATAAGAAAATACTGTCAATATACCTGTCACGACAACGGGGGAGGTCTCTAGATCCTGTCGTCCGGCCAGTGCATAAATACTATTTTGGGGACTGCTCGAACTAGAGGCTCCTCCTCTACCTCTGCCATGGCTCACCGAAACTTGGGAAGTCTGCCCTACAGGGCGCACGGATGACGAAGAGCCTGCTGCTGAACCTGTGGGCTGGGCCTCATCTCGGTTGCTCCTCAATGGACAATCACGCATCATATGGCCAACTCGCCACCCACAGAAGCATCCGAGCTCTCGCGACACCGACCGAATGTAAATTACCGCACCGACCGCATCGTGGTACCGCTGGGTCTCTACTGGCCGGAATCACCCGACATCGGGAACCTGAGGCTATAGAACCCTAACTCGGCCCGGAATAAATGGGGCGATCAAACCTTCGATCTGCAAACTGAGGAGGTGCACTAGATACAGACTGGCCTGAATGCCTGGAATGTTATTGCCCCTTGCCTCCTCTATACTCACTGCTAGCACCTGCAGATCTAGTCCTCTATCCATGTCTCGCTCACCCCTATGCGGTTGTTGTTGCTCCTCTAGATTCTGGGCATATTCTTGAATATGCGAGATGTCCACCCCTACCAACAGTGAAGCCGTCAAACAATCTTTAAACAAGTGTGGCCCTAAGCCACTCACAAACTGATGTACCCGGTCTTCAATATCGGCTACCATGGCCGGAGCATATCTAGCCAATGAATTAAACCAAAGAATATATTCCTGGGCACTCATACCTCCTTGCTTGAGATTTAAGAATTATCGGCGCGAGCCTAACGGACCTCAAGTGGAAAATAATGTCAAATAAAAGCATCCACAAACTCTTGCCATCTTGGGGGAGGTGCATTTTCCCCTCTTGAAGAAATCCAATTGTTGTACCATAAAACAGCTACATCCCAGAGTCTATAAGAAGCCAACTCCACAGACTCAGTATCAGAAACATGAATGATTCTCAGCTTCCTCAACACTTCATCAATAAAACCCTGCGGGTCTTCATCCGATTTTGACCTAAAAAATTCTGGAGGGTTCAAACTCATGAAATCATGGGCTCGAGCACTAGTCACCCTATCACTTAGACCCGTGCTCTGTCGCTGAGCCTGAGCGGTAACTAACTGAGTCAACAATTGGACTGTATCTCGCAAGTCCTGATCTGAAGCAATAGGGGAAGGAGCTGGGGCCCTCTCATGCTCCTCTGCTGCTGGAGGAATAGGAGTGGGAGTGGCATGCGAGGGGGTAGCACTCTGAGCCTCGCTATGTCCCAACTCAATTGGAGGTTCTCGACTGGTGCCTTCCCCAGCGGCATTTAATATTGCGCGGATTTGCTTCTTCCTTAGCGGCATCGCTGAAATCATAATGCACAAATAGAGTAAGAGGAAATCTTACATTATGGCTCAATCGCATGATCTATGAAGGAAGAAAGACGGTCATTATTCCTAAATGCCCAACAGCCTCTTGTTTATAAGCGTGGCGCACTTCATACCCATAAACAAGACTCTACTGGACACGGCTCGTAGACACACCCTAGGATGAACTGCTCTGATATCATTTTTGTCACGACCCGACTAGAGGGCCATGACGGGTACCCGGAGCTGACTACCGAGCACCGCCCATTATACTACTATCACGTCGAGCTGTACATATATAACCTCTAAAACCTTGCTTACCACGAATTGATTATAAACTATTTCATAAAACTTGTGCATACATGTATATATATATATATATATATATATATATATATATATATATATATATATATATATATATATATATAAGCCCTCACGGAAACAAAAAAGGATGATATACAAATATACATTGAGGGTCACGTAACACCTACTACCCACACCCGAGTATCTATGAGCCTCTTAACCGAAATACGAAGTCATGAAGACGGTAGACCCACATGCCATACCCAAGTAGATACACGAAGAATATCAGAAACCGCACCTCCGGCCCATGAAAGTGCTCCCGTGCAAGGCCGGTTGCCCTAGAAGTTTCGGGTCGTCTTCCTGTCTACCTGTGGGCATGAACACAGCGTCCGAAAGAAAAGGACGTCAGTACGAGTAATGTACTGAGTATGTAAAGCATGCATTATAACATATTAAGGAAACAGGAGAATAAAAGATAAGAAGATAACCGGTGACTACTTGCCTCTTAAGGCGGAGTCATGCATGCAAGCTTATAAAGTAAATATCATCATATCTGTTACAGATTCGCTATGACTACAAATTTTATTTGATTTGAAAAAGATGAAAAGTATGATATTTTTTTGAAAATTTTCCTTCTGCATTTTGACACGTTCTGCGGGCCTAGTATGATTATGTGTATTACGAAAGTCTGCGGGTAATGCGTACTGATATATCGGCTTACATAGCCGATTACAAAACAAATCGCGACATAATGCATAATAATACATCGGCTTACGCGACCGCTTACAAACCGACGTATCACACACACGACACTGTCTGAAAAGTCTCTACCAACATCTCAGATACCATACAAACGCACTCAGACTCGGCAACACTCCGGAGGAAATGGAGCTCGCCAATCCAGCTGAAAAATCCTTCGCTAACATCATCTACTCATCTGTGGGTACCTGCGCGGCATGAAACGCAGCCCCACCCGAAGAGGGTCGATGCGAATATATCTCGAGTATGCAAAAGGAAATACGTAAAAAACGGAGTCATAATCGAAGTAAAGTGCACCGAACGCGAGAATAATAAGCCGAATACCAAGGTACTTACATCTGACTTCCAAATTATACATAAACGGTACAGAAGACAAATAGGATAATCAGAATGTCAAAATGCTTCGCTTTCTTTTGAAAAACATTTCTGCCTCGTATATACGGAAAATCAAACATACCACATGAGCTGACATTAACCGATTGCCGAGGAACGTACGGCCCGATCCATATATAACATAATAATGCCGAGGAACGTACTTTATAGCCCGTATTTCGTAAGTCCGGACATAGCGAGACAATGGTGAGAAATTAAGGTCAAGACTATGTTCTAAAATAATTTTAATGTCCGAGTTATTAGGAATACTATTTATGAATATTGGTATTGTGGGAATATTGAGAAAGGTTGAGGGCGAAAAAGGAAATTCGCCAAGTGGCACCATGGTAATATTGTGGAAGTCAAGGGGCAAAATGGTAATTATATAAAAGTTCAAGAAAATTCTTGAAGGGGCCAAAACTTGCATAAGAAGGAATTTGGTCTTCTTTGCAAATTTTCAAAAAAAGGAAGAAAGTTCTAGAGAAAGAAAGAAAAGGGGGCAAAGTGTAAATATAGAAGGACTAAAGTGTACAAAAAGAAGACACTTGGTCTTCTTTGACCAAGTAAGGAAATTCAAGAAAAGAAGAGAAAAATCAAGAAAAGAGAAGAAAAATCTAGAAAAGAAAGAAGAGAGGCATGTGACCAAACTTGAGGGACCTAAGCATAAATATGGATAAGTAGTGGAAGATATATGTATGTATATATGGTCATCTTTTAATTTAAGGGAGTGGAAGAGAAAGAAGGATGAAGCAAAACAAAAAAAAAATAGAAGAGAGGGGGGTTCGGCCAAGGTTGGCCGAACTTGAGCCATGGAGAACATGATCCAAAAATTATTTTCCTCTTGCATTTCTAGTAATTGAAATGTCTTCTTTAACGTGGAAGATTCGTTGGGACAAGAAAATCACTCATTAGTATGGAATTCATAAACCTTAAGCCAAGTGGAAAGTTGAAGAACAAGTGGAAAGGTAAGACTCAATCCTTTCTCTTATGTGTTGCGGACGATGGTATATGTTGTAGCATGAAGGAATGAATGAAATACATGAAAATATGTGTGTTGCATGTTGGCCGAATATATGTGTATATTGAAGTGAAGTGATGAATTAATATTATTTAGTAATTTGATTGTTGAGTTGTGGATGTTAGTTGTAGCCGTGTGTTGTATTGCATGGATTGGTCGTGGTGTTGTGTTGTGTTGCATGGAAAGAATGGGTTGAGTCTATGTAGAATGTTGTTTGTTGTCGTAATGTATGAAAAGATGTTCAAGAAAATAAGCATGTAGTATATGTAGCATGTTGGTTGTTATTGAAGTGCCAAGAAATAAGTGAAAAATTCATGACGAATGTATATAGTATGGTGGCATTGGTTCTTGTATGGTGTAGGAGAAAATGGATCAATTTTATTTAGTAATTTGATTGTTATGTTGTTGTTATATTGTATAGAGATGGATGGAAATGCATGAAGACACGTAAGGAGTTTATGGTCGAAATAGGTGTTTTGGTAAGTTAGTGTAAATTAATGTAATTCGACATTCTAGTTGTTGTCGTTATGGATTATGTGACGTTGAATGAAGAATGTGGTTGAAGTTAATGAATATAGATGATAATGAAATGTATGGTTGTTGTTAAATTTGAAGGTTTCGGGTGAAGTAGTATGCCGATTGATTCGACGGAATATTATGCGAATTGAATTGAATTGAATTGAATTGAATATTGAAGTGTTGCTAGAATAATTGTGGCATTGTTGTTGGTTTGGCCGGGTTGAATTCCCGGATTGTTGTTGATTAAAAATTTGGCCGAGTTAGAATCTCGGGGTGGTGCATTTACGGGGGAGGTGCTGCGAGAAGTAAGAATGAACTTGAAAGGTTAAGACAAGCATGTGTCAATAAATCTAATAGTTGCATCAACTTTCTTGGATGTAGACTAGCGGAACCAAGCTGGGATGAATAAGCATAGCTAGTAAGGCGCGGCGCAGGTATGTTAAGGCTAAGCCCTTTTCTTTCTACGGCATGAATCACATAATGAAATATTATAAATGCTCCCATAACGACCTTATTTTCAAAAGTTAGAATTTATGATTTCAAACATGATTTCTTCTTAAAAGTTATAAATGTTTTCAAAAATATTCATTTTCTCCAAAATCTAAGTTTTACGTTTTGATAGTTTTCATGACTAAAACGACGACTATGATTTTATGACGACAAGGATGATGCCAGATATAAGAAGACGTCTATGATGAATATGTCAAGGATATGTTCTTACCATGGATACGACGATATGAAAATGTTAAGCTATTTTTGAATAATGACTATTTTAAAGGTTCCAAAGTGCATGATCTGATATGACATGTTCTACGTTCTCTTAATGTTGCCCTTCGTTGATAGTCTCACCTTAAATAATCGTTCCTTCAAGGTGAGACATGACGATCCGGGTTATTCCATAGTATAATCAGAGGTTATCGACCTTACGTCACTCCGATAGAGTTATAGCTTTTCTTCGGGCTCCCCTGCATGCTATGATATGATACATGTATAAGTATACGTATATGTATATATATATGGGGAAGATGGGGAAAAGGGCAGGCGCTATAGGCGCACAGCCACCACGATCGGTTGGAGAATGATATGATATCGTCCGGACGCGGGATGCCGGACGCGGGATAAGTGGTTAAATGGATCGGAGCCGACGCCTCGGCAATATGGTATGTTCTATTTTCTTTATATATGAAAATGAGATGTTTTCAAAGAAAGAATACGTACATGTATATACAAATGGATCGGGCTGCACGTTCCACGATAGTATATGGATCGGGCTGCACGTTCCGCAGCATTAAGCATGCATGATTCCGCCCTAAGAGGCACTCAGATGTACGGACTACGTTTACAGCACATAATATGTTTTACAGTTCCATTCTGTTATTACACTTGAGTACAGTTTTTACTATGTTGCTACTCATCGCTATATCTTCTATTATGTTACTATTCATGCCTTACATACTCAGTACAATGCTCGTACTGACCCCTCTTCTTCGGGGGCTGCGTTTCATGCCGCGCGGGGAAACACCCGGACGATCGAACGCCATTATAGAAGATGTTCCGGCGAAGTTGGCAAACTCCATTTGCTGCGGAGTGTCGCCGAGTCGGCGTGCTATGCCATGATGTCTTGTTTGAAGTTAGAGACTTTGCGGACACGGTAGTCGTGGGTTTCGGGAGTCGATTTGTAATATGATACAAGTCTTGTACAGTTACATATTTTACTTGATTTAAAAGAAAAAAAAATGTTTCAGCAATCTTATTATGTATACTTGGCATAGAGATTCAAAAAAAAAATCAGTACGTAGTAAGAGTCAGTGGGTTCGCTCGGCTCCGGTTACGGGGTCGGGTGCCCATCACACCCTAGTGAGATCGGGGTGTGACAAAGTGGTATCGAGCGAGGTCGGTCTAAGGGATGTACGCAAAGTCGTGTCCGGTAGAGTCCTGTTTATGGGTGTGAAGCCGGCCACATTTATAAACAGGAGGCTGCGGGGCATCTAGGAATGGTTGACCTTCTTTCTGTCATAAGATCGTGCGATAGAGCCAAGTCATAGGAGATAAGATCCCTTATACTAATCGTGGAATTCCGCAGGCATCCAGTATCGGCAAAAAAAAGGGCGAGGGATGACATGGAAGTCAAAAGAGGTAGGACTGGATGGATATATTTGTCCTGTTATGTGAAGCTGGGAGCCAGAAAGGAAAATAGATATACGCCAGGCGGAAAGTGAATATTGAGAAGAGAAAAGGGTAAAATGGTAAATGTAAAAGAAAGGACGTATTGCGAAAATGTTTCGGAAGCTGTAAGACTTCGACTGGCTTTAAATCATGTAATAAAGGTCATATGAGAAAGTGGACGCGATTATATCGGCATTAAGGCACCGAATCCCACCAGAGTTTCGAGGTTAAGCGTGCTAAGGTGGGAGGATGGGTGACCCCCTGGGAAGTATGAAGGAATTCCATAAATCTAAGTATAAGAGACGAATGAGAGATTAGAGTAACCTAAGGAAAACCAGAGTGTATGGAATGGCTAGAAACCTCAAGGGGTCGCGTGAGACGAGGCAGACTAGCTCGGTGAAGAGACAGAAAATGTATCACAGCCCCGGGAATTAGGATAGGCTTGAACAGTGTTCGGAAATATTTTGTGGGTTAGTTGATGGTAATTATATATATATATATGAAGGTGTAGGATATCCCATATATGATTGTATCGGTGGACATGTGAGCCCCGATGACGCTACGATGAGAAGGACATTAGTCAAGTAAGGGGATCGAAGCCCAAGTGACAGCAAAGGTGAACGGTACAGGTGCTATAAGGAAAACTGTCATTATTTTGTTATGGACTAAGACTGGAGGGTCTAATATGGTGATAGTTGGAAAGGAAGGAGAGTGTGTTAGTGGAAAACAAAGAGAACAAAGTGTCGAAAGAAGGTGAAAGGTAAGAACCTCGGTAAAGGAGGCTCCCGAGAGAAACTACCGGCAAAGCGCAAGATTGTTTGGGTAAGGACTCAAAGTAGGCAGGTGAAGAAGGATAGAATATGATAAAAAGAGACAGGAAAGGAGTGTACAAGGCTTGAGGACCGATTTTGATAAGCAAGACTAAAGGAATAGTAACTAGGATAGGAAGAGATATGGATATACAGCTACAGCACAAATGTGCAGTCAAGAAAGAATTACGAACAAGCGAACTAAGGAAGTGAAAGGATAAATAGTGAATGGGAATGTGGAAAAAGGATGGCATAGATGGAAGGTAAAAGAAAACTTAGGATAAGAAAGTTTCCGGGATGCTAGGCATAGAGTTAGAAGAAAGATGAGAAACAGGGTATAAACGAAGACTTCATAGAAGGATTGTTGGTATAAGGAGCCCCTTAAAGGGGGGGAGACCATATTATATTGGACCTAAAAAGGAATCGCAACACTATCAAGTACCAGAAAAGGGAATCTATTAGCTTGGAATCGGAGTACAAAAATGTCGATGTGTCGCAAGAATATTTGGGAGAAAAGTAGAAGCGAAATAACAATGAGTATACTAAGAGATAGACCAGGGGATAAAGGAATAGCCTACAGCCGCATTGGATCGTTAAGCAAAGATTGCGTACTCAAACATGGCCCCCGTTAAGGTGTGGTGGCGAACAGTAATAGAAAAGAGACGGTCTGAGAAAGACAAGGGCAATGCGTTGGTCCAGTAAATTAGGAAACCCATAATATCAAACAAGGACTCATGAAAAGGTCGAGGGGTTCGATTATAAGGAAAACGAGGTAAAGGATAAGAAACGGGCATAAAGGAAGGAACAGCTATAAAAGAAACCCCCTCCCGCAGCGCTACAAAGCCCCATGAGGTCAGTTGAACATTCGAGGACGAATGTTCTAAAGGGGGGGAGGATGTTATAGCCCGTATTTCGTACGTCCGGACATAGCGAGACAATGGTGAGAAATTAAGGTCAAGACTATGTTCTAAAATAATTTTAATGTCCGAGTTATTAGGAATACTATTTATAAATATTGGTATTGTGGGAATATTGAGAAAGGTTGAGGGCGAAAAAGGAAATTCGCCAAGTGGCACCATGGTAATATTGTGGAAGTCAAGGGGCAAAATGGTGATTATATAAAAGTTCAAGAAAATTCTTAAAGGGGGCCAAAACTTGCATAAGAAGGAATTTGGTCTTCTTTGCAAATTTTCAAAAAAAAAAAAAAAGGAAGAAAGTTCTAGAGAAAGAAAGAAAAGGGGGCAAAGTGTAAATATAGAAGGACTAAAGTGTACAAAAAGAAGACACTTGGTCTTCTTTGACCAAGTAAGGAAATTCAAGAAAAGAAGAGAAAAATCAAGAAAAGAGAAGAAAAATCTAGAAAAGAAAGAAGAGAGGCATGTGACCAAACTTGAGGGACCTAAGCATAAATATGGATAAGTAGTGGAAGACATATGTATATATATGTGGTCATCTTTTAATTTAAGGGAGTGGAAGAGAAAGAAGGATGAAGCAAAACAAAAAAAAAAAAATAGAAGAGAGGGGGGTTCGGCCAAGGTTGGCCGAACTTGAGCCATGGAGAACATAATCCAAAAATTATTTTCCTCTTGCATTTCTAGTAATTGAAATGTCTTCTTTAACGTGGAAGATTCGTTGGGACAAGAAAATCACTCATTAGTATGGAATTCATAAACCTTAAGCCAAGTGGAAAGTTGAAGAACAAGTGGAAAGGTAAGACTCAATCCTTTCTCTTATGTGTTGCGGACGATGGTATATGTTGTAGCATGAAGGAATGAATGAAATACATGAAAATATGTGTGTTGCATGTTGGCCGAATGTATGTGTATATTGAAGTGAAGTGATGAATTAACATTATTTAGTAATTTGATTGTTGGGTTGTGGATGTTAGTTGTAGTCGTGTGTTGTATTGCATGGATTGGTCGTGGTTGTGGAAAGAATGGGTTGAGTCTATGTGTTGTGTTGTAGTATATGTAGCATGTTGGTTGTTATTGAAGTGTCAAGAAATAAGTGAAAAATTCATGGAAAGAATAGTATGGGTTGAGTGGATCTTTTATTTATGTTGTTAGAATGATTGGATGGAAATGCATTGTTGTTGGTTTTTGGTAAGTTAGGTAAATTAATGTAATTCGACATTCTAGTTGTTGTTGATTATGTGACGTTGAATGATTGTTGTTAATGAATTAAATAATGAAATGTATGGCCGTTGTTAAATTTGAAGGTTTCGGGTGAAGTAGTATGGATTCGACAATATTATGCGAATTGAATTGAATTGAATTGATTGAAGTGTTGCTAGAATGATTGTGGCATTGTTGTTGGTTTGGCCGGGTTGAAATTCCCGGATTGTTGTTGATTAAAAATTTGGCCAGTTAAATCTCGTGAATGAACTTGAAAGGTTAAGACAAGCATGTGTCAATAAATCTAATAGTTGCATCAACTTTCTTGGATGTAGACTAGCGGAACCAAGCTTTGGGATGAATAAGCATAGCTAGTAAGGCGCGCGCGCGGTATGTTAAGGCTAAGCCACTTTTCTTTCTACGGCATGAATCACATAATGAAATATTATAAATGCTCCCATAACGACCTTATTTTCAAAAGTTAGAATTTATGATTTCAAACATGATTTCTTCTTAAAGGTATAAATGTTTTCAAAAATATTCATTTTCTCCAAAATCTAAGCTTTACGTTTTGATAGTTTTCATGACTAAAACGACGACTATGATTTTATGACGACAAGGATGATGCCAGATATAAGAAGACGTCTATGATGAATATGTCAAGGATATGTTCTTACCATGGATACGACGATATGAAAATGTTAAGCTATTTACGAATAATGACTATTTTAAAGGTTCCAAAGTGCATGATCTGATATGACATGTTCTACGTTCTCTTAATGTTGCCCTTCGTTGATAGTCTCACCTTAAATAATCGTTCCTTCAAGGTGAGACATGACGATCCGGTTATTCCATAGTATAATCGGAGGTTATCGACCTTACGTCACTCCGATAGAGTTATAGCTTTTCTTCGGGCTCCCACGCATGCTATGATATGATACATGTATAAGTATACGTATATGTATATGTATATGGGGAAGATGGGGAAAAGGGCAGGCGCTATAGGCGCACAGCCACCTGATCAGTTGGAGAATGTATGATATCGTCCGGACGCGGGATGCCGGACGCGGGATAAGTGGTTAAATGGATCGGAGCCGACGCCTCGGCAATATGGTATGTTCTATTTTCTTTATATATGAAAATGAGATGTTTTCAAAGAAAGAATACGTACATGTATATACAAATGGATCGGGCTGCACGTTCCGCAGCATAGTATATGGATCGGGCTGCACGTTCCGCAGCATTAAGCATGCATGATTCCGCCCTAAGAGGCACTCAGATGTACGGACTACGTTTACAGCACATGATATGTTTTACAGTCCATTCTGTTATTACACTTGGGTACAGTTTTTACTATGTTGCTACTCATCGCTATATCTTCTATTATGTTACTATTCATGCCTTACATACTCAGTACAATGCTCGTACTGACCCCTCTTCTTCGGGGGCTGCGTTTCATGCCGCGCAGGAACACCCAGACGATCAGACGCCATTATAGAAGATGTTCCAGCGAAGTTGGCAAACTCCATTTGCTCTGGAGTGTCGCCGAGTCAGCGTGCTATGCCATGATGTCTTGTTTGAAGTTAGAGACTTTGCAGACACAGTCGTGGGTTTCGGAGTCGGTTGTAATATGATACAAGTCATGTACGGTTACATATTTTACTTGATTTAAAAGAAAAAAAAATGTTTCAGCAATCTTATTATGTATACTTGACATAGAGATTCAAAAAAAAAAATCAGTACGTAGTAAGAGTCAGTGGGTTCGCTCGGCTCCGGTGACGGGGTCGGGTGCCCATCACACCCTAGTGAGATCGGGGTGTGACACGTACGGCCCGATCCATATATAACATAATAATCATAAACGTCATTAGTCATATTATCACACATCATATCCCATATCATATTGTATCATCAGATCATCGCATATCCTATCATCAAATCATCACATATCACATACCACATATACACACATACCTTGGTCAAATATCCAGCGGTCAATATCACACATACACACATACTCACATACCGCGGCCAGGAACCCCGGCGGTAATATCACATATACACATATACGCGGCCGGGAACCCGGCGGTAATATCACATATACACATATACGCGACCAGGAACCCACGGTAATATCACATATACATATATACCGCGGCCAGGAACCCAGCGGTAATATCACATATACACATACCGCGGCCAGGAACCCAGCGGCAAATGTAACAACAGAACGCACGAATAGAATCGTGAGTAACCAAATACAGTTTAAAACATTTTCAAAGACTTAATAGGTTAATCAAAACGAACCATCGTTTATAAGCCACAACGATGGTCAAATCGAGATTTTCTTCCGAATACCACCGGGAACATATCAAACCGAACTTCAGAAGTCATAGTCACGTATCGGAATCATAAGTATACGAATCAACATTTCAGACTCAACAAACAAATATATAATCATACTCAGGGGTCGAAAAGGTAGTCATATTAAGTGCTTTTCAAAAAGTCGTTAGTACTACACAAAGGAAAGTCGCGGGACCCACGGACGAGCGTCAACCCAATCCGGGTCCGCCTACGAAAATCATAGTCATCCTATGTTATCGAATAATTATTACAAATTCAAAAGATAAGTAAACTGATCGTACTTGAAATCGGAATAATAGTCATATCATATCCTTTCAAAAATCGTCAGAAGTACATAAGGAGAGTCGCGGGACCCACGAACGGGTATCGACCCGATCCGGGCCCGCCTATGGAAAACATAGTCATCATACATCATGGAATCATTTTTGAGCATATCAAGGCCATCCGGTTCTGTTTGTGAAAGTTACGGACGTTCGTAGTTTTCGGAATCGTTTAGGAACAAAACTCTTTTTTTTTTTTTTTTTAAAACCAACTTTTATGCAGCTTTTGAAATTTAGTCATACAAAAGACATAAGATCCTTTCGGAACAAACTGTGTACATAGCATTTCAAATTCAATCATATCGAAGACATACAGTCTATAGCTTAACCACACTAAGGATACCAACATCAAGAAGCAATCTGAATCATAAACATATTCGGACTTTTAGAATAGAATTACCCCCAAGGCTCGTAGCGTATCATAACTTAGCCATATCTAAGACATGCCAAAAGAAAGAAAGGTAAGCTTTACATACCTCGCTTGCTTCCTTAGCTAATCCAAACTCAGGCCTCGGCTCCCCAAGGTCTACACAACGTCAATAAGTATCAACCATTAGCTATAAGCATTTAGGAATTCAATTCCAAACTCGCACCCAATTCTACAGAAATTTGGGCAGCACCTCCCCTATAAATCCAACAACCCCGAGAATTCAACTCGGCTAAATCGACAACAACCATACCAACAACCATTCTAACACAATCCATAAATGATTCAAAACGCATTCCAACATTAATAGTTCCTTTCTATACAATTCGACAACATTTCATTTATATTCAAATAAACTACATACGATCAAGCCAATACCAATGCTCACATATTCAAGTAATAATACGAGGTCATTCAATCAAGATTCAAGGACATTTCAAGCTATCCGCAAAGTATTCAAATCAGCCCATCCATTTCACCATGCCACCCGAACCCCTCCAAATGCAAGAAAACAATCAACAATACATTTCTTCCTTCCAAATTCATCAACTACACTAACAACTCATACATTAACAACATTATCCTCACAAATCCAAGAAATCATATTAAAATCACATTAGGTTCCAAAACAGCCCACAAACGATTACCACACTACTTGAACCATTAAATTCTCATTTTCATCATAGAACTCATAACAACCAACACCCAAAACACTAAACAAAATTAATTCATTCCTTGCCATACAACATGATCCATATTCGGCCACCATCACTTCACACTCATATTATTATTCTCATCCATTTCCATACACTACAATAACTAAACATGCTAAATAAAATTAATCCATAGCTTCTACACAACATCACACCTACACGGCTTACAAGCCATACACGGCCCAACTTCAAACATGCATATCTCCATAAATCCATTCATTTTTACACACCACAACATGCACACATCATTCATAACATATGAAAAACAAGATGAATCCTTACCTTTTCCTCTCATCTTCACAACTTGGCTAGGGTTTGTTCTTGCAAGAATAAAGGCTTTACTTGCTCCAACAACTACTCCATGTTGATAAGGACCCTCCAATGAGTTGAAAAGATAGAAGAAATAATTTTTTTGGTGAAGATTCGTAGTCTTCATTTTTTTACACCCATGGCCGAATGGCCCTTCTCTTGGCTTCTCCAAGTTTCTTGATTTTTTTCTAAGTGCTAAGGATGAAGAATGTGATGACTTAGTCATCTTTTAATAACACATAGCAAGCTTCCATGTGGCCCATGGCCCACACTCCACACATGGCCACATATGGCCATTTTCATGAATTAACAAGTTTCCAAAATTTCACTTCTAGCCCTTAATTTTCATGAAATGCTTAACTTTCCATAATTCACTTTTGACCCCAAATTTTCCTTATTCCAACTTTACCCTTAACACTCCATGCCAATGAAAAGATTTAATATGCAACTTATGCACTTTTAACAAAATCGAAAAATTTACAAAACTTGTCCTTAACTTGTCGCAACCGACTTAGAATATTCCAACGTACAAAGTACGGGGTATAACAATATCATATATTGCTGCGAAACGTGCAGCTCGATCCATATATCAACATATTTTCGTGGAACGAACGGCCCAATCCATTACCCATATATCCCGCGTCCGGGCATCTCGTGTCCGGGACGATACTATAAAATACCAGCTGATTAGGTGGCTATGCGTCTTTAGCGCCTTACCTTTCCCCATGTCCCCTATATACATATACATATCATATACACATATAACATAAGTAGCATGCATGAGAGCCCAAATAAAAGTTATCACTTTATCGGAGTGACGTAAGGTCGTGAACCTCCAATTACATTATGGCATCATCCTCACCGTTAATTCTTACCTTGAAGGAACTAATATTATGATGCGAGATAACAATGAAGAATGGTATCAATGAAATCATAAGCATATAAATATCTGCATCATGAAGTCATCATTGTCGTCTTTATCGTTATGGAACGTATCTCATAAGAAGTTCTCGAAGTTCTTCAACTTTCATCTTTAGGGATGCAAGAAGGTCATGGAAGTATAGGGAAGAAATTATGAAACAAGAGTCATTCCTTTGAAAGAAAGGTGATAGCCTTACATACCTTTATATCTCCTTAACGATGTCGACTAAGAGCTCTCCTTCCGGGCTCACAATTCTACATACAAAATGGTTCGTACGAGGATTAGATTGTTGGAAGTATACTTAAGCTTAAACTAAAGCAACTAAGGCTAACAAAAATTGGGCAGCATTTCCTCTGTTTTGACAGCTTCTCCTTATACAATAAAACAACTCCCAAACATCATAACAACGCCCATAATATTGTAACACGTAAATTCCCTCGAGTTAGACATTATTTAACTTCCAAATTTACCTCCACGATCCTCCATAACCATAACTATAATACAACATCATGTTTATCATTCATCTAATACTTCCTCAACATCATTAGCGCCATTCATTACAAGATTATACTCATATTATATCATGAATCATAACTCAACTACCTTTCAACCCAACATGCCATTATTTGCATATTCGAGTTCATATTCCTTACTTGTTTCTAATTCAAGTTCTTCGACTACTCAACACCATCACTAACATGAAATAATTGTAAAACTCACCTTTGACTATGTAGAGGTGACCTTTGAATATGAATACTCCTCTTAAAAAAAATAAATTCAACTCCAACACCAAAGAGATTCTTGATCTCTATCAACCCTAGGAAGCCTCCACACCTTTGATTTTACCAACTTTGGATGTTTGATCTTTGATTTCCCTTCTTGGATATGTATTAGTGTGATATGGAGAAGTTTCTAGAGGTTTAGGGAGTGTTTGAGAAGTGGAAAGTGAGAAAAAGAAAGAGGAACCGTGCTTATATAAAAATAAAGTTTGGACCCGACCCGAAAGATACAGTCTATTATACCGACTGCGTAAATTTATACGATTAAGTATATGGACCGTATGTTTCTTCCGTAAACCAACCCTTAATCGGAAGGGTTCTACGGTCGTGTTACAGTCGATAAAATATACGGTCCGTATATATGACCGTATAATCCCCAATTGTTTCCAAATTCGTCCTCATCGCTTCGTTTGATCTCGAATCCTTATGGAACCTTCTTGGTACTTGTGTAACACCTCCTTAACAATCTAACGGACCTTATAACTCATCTTCAAGGCCTTACTAAATATTAGTTAGTTCGGCAACCATGAAATCTTTCTCAAACATAGCTTATACTTAGCTCCCTTGACAACCTAGTTCCACCAAGTTACTTGCCTTAGAAATCTTGTCATACACCCTCTAGGGTTGCCAAATACACTTTTATAATCGCGAGGGCATCATGTTCATCTTAAGCTTGCACTAATCTATTCGCGACACAATGAACTGAAATTGCCGAGGTGTAACAGAAGGATTGGTAAAAGTAAGGCAAGAAGGAGTGAAACCCTAAAATAGGCAAGGAATAAAAAAATAGCGGTCTTAATAAAAAGTCAGAAAAGTGGTATAGGTGCACGAAGACTTGTAGTTAGGTAGAAGAGCAAGGCAAAAAGGGACTGAAATAAAATTATAAGTCAAGAAATACGAGAAGTCACAAGATCATATCCTTATTACAGAAAGTGAACTAACCATCGTCAGGAAGAGATTGTCGATTTAATGCTTAGCATTCCAAATACAAGCGATACCAACAGGATAATTAAATTAAGGAACACGTAGGGATATAACACGTATATGCTTATCCTAGAGGTATCAACTGAGCCCAAAGAAAATAAATGATAGTGGTTTGACCAAGGTCGAATAGTAAAGAGGACAGACAAAAGGAAAAACGGAAAGGACGAGTCAGCCACAACAATATACCAAGCCTAAAAAGATATTTGATGATGGTTAGTATCTATGGTCCTGTGTCCAAGGAAAGGTATCACGCGAATAGTACAGGGCATTTGGAGCAAAAATAAGGATGTACGATAACGCCGCCGCCTTTAGAAATCCAGTAATGCAAGAAAGTGCTGAGAATGATATAACATGGTTAAGAAATGCGGTAACAGGAGACCATAGGGCTAGATTCAAAGGGCAAACCGGAAGGTTGATGTAAAGGGCAAACATTTGAAGGAAACCCACCTCGTAGAATTTAAGTCACTACCAGCATACTGTGACTAGGACCGGCATAGAGAGAAAGAGGATGAAGGAAGGAATACAATAAGGATTTTACCCAAAGATCAAGTATCGCCCATAGAAAGCGCAAGGAATTGTAGCATTATAAGAGTAAGGGGGGAAAAGTAGTCATCTCTAAAAGCTTACAACGGATTATAGCCACAAGAAGCAAGAACCAAGGATACGAACAATCGACATGTTGTTCCGACCCCGACTCTCACATTAAGAATGCAACCAGGAGAAAATAAGGTACCTGGAACTTCCCAACGTCTAAGGAGAAGAGTCATTTGTGACCATAGGCGCAACTAAGGATAAAAGTAGCGTTTGGATACGAGTTCAGTAGTGGGAAACAAGAGCTAAGCTATAGCTGGCTACCGAGCATCGCATACCATGCTAACTATCATACCCATCCTGTACACACGTAATCACCAAAGCAATATATATATATATATATATATATATATAGACACACACACACATAAGCCCTCAAGATTGTAAAATGATATACAACAATAAACACTGGGGTGATCATAGAACATCCACTACCCACAAATATGTATCTACGAGCCTCTAACTAGAGTACTGAACATAAGGACGGGACAGAACCCTGCCATGCCCAAATATGTACACAAAAGAATATACCAAGAAGTGGCAGCTCCCGAGTAGTGGAGTGCTCCTGCAAATCTGCTGAACAAGCTCCTAAGCGTCTGCGCCGTCTTCCCATCTACCTGTGGGCATGAACACAGCGTCCATAGAGAAAAGGACGTTAGTACGAACAATGTACTGAGTGTGTAAGGAATATATGGTAACATAATAATTAAATATAGAATGTATGAGAAGAAGAGGTAAATGTAACTGCCTGCCTCTTGAGGCGGAATCATGCATGCTTACTTTTTATCTTTATAGTGTATCACCCATATATACATAAGCTGTCTGAATCAATAACATCATTAGCCCGCGTCCGGGGTAATCATGTCACGCCGCCCACTAGTGGTGTCATGTCCGGCCAAATAGGAACGGTGTTATCATATGCCGCCCGCCTTAGCAGTGTCATGCCCGGCCATCTAGGCATGGTGTAATCATACATATATGCTTATCATGAAGCTTGCATAAGAGCTCAAGTAAACACTGTAACTCTATCGGAGTGACGTAGGGTCGGTAGCCTCCGATTACATTATGGAACATCATGATCGTCATGTCTCACCTTGAAGGAACTAGCAGTGTAAGGTGAGGTTATCAACGATGAATAGCATCAAGGAATCATGTAAAGATCATTAATGTCATAATAACATCATATGATTATCATGGAACACATCCCAATTATCTCGTAGGAATCTTTTAATACTCTCTAGCTTTCGTTTCCTGAAATGTAAGAAGGTCATGGGAATTACCAGTAAGAGGTTACAATATATATAAGAATCATGCCTTTGAAGGAAGGGCTAGCCTTATATACCTTTATATCTTTTTAACTCTATAGTCTACTTGCTTGCCTTTCGAGCTCGCGATCCTACCTTGAAGGGAATTTGAACTAAGATTAGCCAACTGGGATCATACTTAAGCTTAAGCTAAAGCAACTAAGAGTTAATGAAAATTTGGCTATATTTCCTTTATTTCGACAACTTCTTCCATAAGTATAAGACAACCCTCAAACACCAATAAGAACACCCATATTCATTCTCATATAATACTCCTTTAACATCATTTATGTTATTCAACACAAGATTGTACTCATAACATGTCAAGAACTATTATTCAAGTTAAGTCATCATTCAAGAATATCACCATTTCTATATTTGTACTCCATATTCTCCTCCCTTCCATAATCCAAGTCTTTTAACCTCTCAATATCCTTAATAACATGAATTGAACATAAAACTTACCTTTGGTAATATAGGAATGGACTTTGGATGTAAATGCTTCACTTGGAGAAAACCCCACTTTAACACCAAAGAGATTCTTGGTTTCCACAAACCCACTTGAGTCTACTAATTCTTAGTGTTTACTCCTTGATTTCCCTTGGATATATGATGATATGATCAGAGAATTTTTCTAGAACCTTTAAGGCTTAGAGAGAGACTGAAATCTGAAAATTTAGAGCTCAACTCGTCTATTTATAGCTAAAACTGGAAAGTTCTAGAGAAGCGGTCGACGAATTGGCCGATAAATGACGTCTGGCCGACCTGCTTCGCGTCGACTTACACTTGAGAATCTCTGATTGCAAAAACATATTGAGGTCAGGTCGACGGTCCCGTCGACGTGTCGACGATCCGTCAACTTGGTCCGTCGACTTGCGCCTATAGGTCTCAGTCTGTAGAAACATATTGACGGTGCACAGTGACGGTCTGTCGACATGTCGACGGCCCGTCGACAAGAATCGGTGTCCGCAGAATTTTCTGATTCGGCCGTATCGCGCGATTCGATTTGTCCAACTTCTAACCCAGTAAATCACTAGGAATACCTGCTGGTACGTTTGCAATCGGGGTAAGATATCTTCTACCTTAACTATCTCCCATGAGCTTTTTTATCTTGCCTCAAATGTCTTTGGAATCTTAATTAGGAACATCAAGTATCCCTTCTTACTTGTAGGGACATTATATACATCTCACCCTGCGTTAGTCTATTTACCGCACAACGACATGAAAATTTTTCGAGGTGTAATAAGTATGAACCTCAAGTATAAGACAGGGTAACCACGAATACAGGAGCAGGTTCCATGGATAACCGTATATGAATAAGTCATGCGCAGATGAAGCTATACCTTGGTATCTATTAATGAAACCCCCTATATTCAAGGACGAATGCTTTCATGGGGAAGGAATGTAATACCTTGCACCGCACATTTCATCTTTGGTACTCTTCACGCGAATAACTCCAAGCTTGAGTTTACCGAAATAAGTTTGGGGAGAATATCTTTATTCGAGGTTATAATTCCTAAGTAACGGTGAGCCGGCATCGGTCAAGGATAGTTTAAAATTGTTTAGAGTCCTATTCAGATGGGCAATGTGGTGAAATCCAAAATTTCACGCTGACAATAAAATACCCCTGGAAGGGTTGTATAAGAGAAATGATTCAGTCTCGAAAAGGAAAAAAACTCACCGGTTCTATCAATACTTATAAGACACTTCAGGAGGTCAATGAAAAGCTTACGAATTGGGGCTTCTGTCAGGATTAAAAGAATTGCATAGTACCCACTACTACCTTCAACGGGCGAGAAAGAATGGACATGGTAAGTTAAGTGTCACGACCCAACCAGAGGGCCATGACGGGCACTCGGAGCTAACCTACATACGGAGCTAATACGGAGCTAACCTACCGAGCACCCCTAGGCATATTTTTTATTATCATATCTAGGTGGACCACAAAAGATAACTCATAAATATCACAATCAGTAAGGGCATAAGTTCAAAAGATAAATTTACATCTATATAAACATCATCAACTATGCCCATATGTACAACCTGACAAGGCTTCCAAAATGATATACGAAATATGAACCGATGAGGTTATAGGACGTCTAACTATATACATCTATCTACAAACCTCTACATGGAGTGCATAGCATCATAAGGATGGGATAGGACCCCACCATGCCTATATATGTACGCAAAAGAATAACACCAGCTGAATCACTACTCCAGAACGAATGGAGCGCTCCTGTACAATCGCTGATGAAGCAGCCTAGGGGTCTGGTCTGTCTCTCTGTCTACCTGCGGGCATGAACGTAGCGTTCACAAACAAAGGACGTCAGTACGAATAATGTACTAAGTATGTAAGGCATGAATAACAACATAATAAATATATGAAAGAAGTATGAGATAAGAGAGATAACTTGTACATCTGACTGCCTCTTAAGGCAGATGTCATGTATGATTAGCTTTTTAAAAAAAAAATTTCATACATACATATATAATATAAGTGTTAGTGTTGCGGAACGTGCAACCCGATCCATATATCATATCATCCCGCGTTCGAGGCATTCCGCGTTCGGGGTAACATCATAACTTGCCCACTGCAAAGGGTGTGCACATCTACCTGCTTGCCCAGTCGACTATAGTGCGGTGCGGTGTGAGAAAATACATACATATATATAAAGCATGCATGATAGCCCAAATTAAAGCTATAACTCTATCAGAGTGACGTAAGGTCGGTAAACCTCCGATTATCATTATGAAATCATCGTCATCGCTATATCTCACCTTGAGGGAACAACTATCATAAGATGAGATCAACAACGATGCACAAGATCAATAATCATGCAACAAGCTCAATAATATCATGAAAACATCAAGAATTATAAGCTTTGGTATCTCTAGAAATGGAATCTCATCAAGGT
>NC_081353.1:15952080-15982049 GCF_029784015.1 Lycium ferocissimum
TTCTCCTTCTACCCAAGTTGTTCAACAACTAAACATTCTTGATAATGTGTAATAAGTTTGAAAACTAAACTTTTTATCTCATAAGAATGAGCTTTGGAGCAAGCTATGAACTTATATGAAAACCCTAGCTTCAATATCCAAGGAATTCTTGGAGTCTAATAACCCTAGCAAGGCTTCTAACACATGGGTATCTTGATTCTTGCCTCTTGGTATTTAATCTCCCTTGGATTTGGCTTGGATTAGTTTATAGAGTTGAAGATAGGGTTTTTGGAGAGCTTTTGGATCTGATTTGGTGAAATAAAATGTCCAAATGAAGTGGAGTGAATTATATAAAGCGGAACTTAAAATCCCGTAGGGCAATTCTGCGCCCATTTTGACGGGCCGTAAAAATTCCTACGGACCATCAAAATGGTTCGTAAAACTGCCTAGTCATATGGTTCACTGTGACCATTTGACACTGGGCTGGAGCAATTTGATGGACCACAAAATTTTCTGCGGGCCGTCAAATGGTCCGCAGAAATTTTCTGCTCAGACAGTCTGTCGTAAAACATGCATAACTTTTTACTCAGATGTCACATTGACGAACGGTTTGTTGCGTTGGAATCTAGACTCGATGAACTTCAATTTAGACAAAATAAACACACCAAAACTCCTCATATTCTAGGATATATGCCTCCCCCAATCTGGACCAAAATCCTATCCGAAAATTTTGCCAAGTTTTACCAAAGTTCCCACAAACTCCATTTCTTTATTTGTTTGTTCTTAAATCCTTCCATAGCTTATTTCATGGGCTTAAACCCCCATAACCATAATATGGGAACATGTAATCTCATATATCCTAAGGTAACTCCCGTTTCCACAATTTGGACAACTAACGCCTAACGAATCTCAACGGACGAAACTACGAGGTGTAACAAAACTCAATAGACCTAAAACACTTAACTAATTTTTAGAAAAAAGCATAAATTTGGGCCAAAGCCCACGCCAAAACGTTACTTTTTATTTTTACAAAATTATTGGGCTTTAAGTTAAAATTCCAAGTCCAAGAAAGATAATTTGATTATATAAGCAAACCTCATATAAATTAAACCCGCGTAAATCATTTGAAAACACAAAGTTTTAGATAAGAACATTCTAAAAACGTATTAAATGGATTAACCCGGACCATGTATGAGTCAAGCTTGAACAAAACTCATTTATCCCATAACTGAACTTTTGTATCTTCACAAAAACTGCTACTATCCTTATATATATAAAAGGAACTAATTGTATCCGGATATTATAAATCTTAACCTAAAATACCCTATATGTAAAGGGAATACAGTCAATTCTTTTTCAAAATGATACGCAAATGAGAGATTTTCATAATGCGGGAAATAAACACCAAATAAATAGTTCATGCGAATACTCACACATTAGAATTCGAAGGGCAACCGTATAGTACGGATCCTTATTACTAGGGTGCCTAACACCTTCCCTAGGGGATCACCAAAACCCTTACCTAGAACTTTGGATTAAGAAGGATTTTTCACGGTGTATGAATAAAACCTTCAAAAAATGATTTTTCTAATTTCCTAAAAATTAGGTGACGACTCTTTTAAAAGAAAGTCTGAAAGAACACCAACGATTTCGAAGTAATTTTTTCGAGCGCTAACCCCGCCTGCGAAAATGCGAACCGTTACAACCACCTTGCGAATTCTTGCTCTAATTGTTGTTCTTCTGACATTGTCTACCGGACGGAGCACTGGCATTAGAATAAGCGTCATTCTGTGCAGGTGCAGAATACCCTTTCATTTTCCCTCCGTTTTGCGAACCACTGAACCCACCCGTAGATCGGGCCTTCTTACTTTGTTCCCTTTCTAGCCTCTCTTCACCCTTCCAATTCTATAGTTGCTTAGAGAACCCAACCAAAGATGAAAATGTAAAAATAGGAGACATAGCAGCTGCAGCAGCACACGCAGACGTGATACGTGGTACTAAACCACGCACAAATCGGGTCAACTTATGCTTTTCAGTCAGAATCATATACGTTGCATACCTCGCCAGATGAGTAAAATTGAAGCTATACTCACGAACAGACATAGTGCCCTGCTTAATCTTCTCAAACTTAGTAGCCATAGCAAACCGCTCCTCATCAGACAGAAACCTCTCCATAAACACCTTCTCGATCTCAGCCCAGGTAGGAGCTGAAGCATCATTACCCTGCTCAGTCTCCCACTATTCCAACCAAGCATGAGCAATAAATTTCAATTGGTATGCTGTTCCACAGCTTCCGAACTATGAGCACCCATTGCCCTTAGAGCTTTGAAAGTGTTACCATGAAGTACTGGGGATCATCCTTTTCTCGCGAAGTAAAGAACTTGGGCGAATTCAGCCCCAAAAATTGCTTAAGTTTCCCTCCACCCCAAGTGCTGGATCCATACCCCCACGAAGATGTTGGGCTGCAGCAAGGGCGGTAAGCATCTACATCGCATTCTGCATCGATCCAATATCAGCCACGCTCGCAGTAGGGATAGCTGGAGCAGGAGGTGCTGGCGGTGGTGCTTGGTCTCCATGGTCGTTTCCAACTCCAGCATTAGTCTCAGCAGTGGTACAGTTAATGATTCTCCACCAGATGATGAATCAGAAGCACCACTACTCCCTTCAGCTCCCGCACGAGTTAAAGCCATTTCTGCGAGACACGAATTAACGAACACGTCAGAACGATCCTAAGGGAAGTTCAAGCTCTATAGCATAATCTAGAATAAAGAAGAATGAGAAACACCTATAAATGTTCTGGTAGTCTTTCAATTATGCAGGTGATCAGGCTGCACAAGGAAGACTCCACTAGATACAGCACCATAGACATAGGCACATCCTAGGACACAACTAAACATAGGCTCTGATACCAAGCTTGTCACGCCCTTAACCCAACCCGGGATGTAATAGGCATCTGATGCTATGAAAAACACCAGAAACACCTTATTTAATTAGCGAATATTCAATCCTTCCTGTTAAACAAACTATCTTAATAAATGTAAAACAAGTCATTTATAATTGAAAGAAACCATAACCATACTTAGAGATAATTCAGCGAAAGTCTAAAAGCGGCAAAATGCCTCAATGAGTCATACGAGACTCCAACACACTACCCACAATCTAACAACTATCTATGATAATAAGTAAATGTCTAACTCATCGAGACGCAGCCCAAAAAACTAAAATAAATAAGTAATGATAGAATGATGCCCCACAAACAATCATGTGGGCTCACCGAATAGTCTTGAAAGCAACAAGTTCTCCTATGTTGTAGGCGTATCACGAACCTACTCCTCAATGTTACCTAACACACCATCAAAAACAACAATGGTACGCCTTAGTACTGGGTACTCAGTGAGTGACTTCGGGACAATAATTAATAGCAAAATATATGATTAATAAGTATAATTGAAACAATATGAGAAATAGTTCAGAACACATGATAATATCTCACGAATATCTAGTATAAGCTAATGATAAAGAAGTAATCACCTTGAATGAGTAAGTTATTCTTGTTACCTTCTGTTCTTTTAGAACAACTCGAAATCTAGAAATAAAACAGTTCATCAAACTCAAAGAAACCATTAAGGGAGAATAAATCACTTTCAATCCATTATGCCATTTATCAATATTAAGTCTTCCATTTGTGAACTTAAGATCATAATCAAATCACTCACGATCAATCACAATCATGCTAATACAGGCCACATCAACAACACGAAGGGACAACCACTTAAGGTTCCCTAAAACAAAGATAGAAGCACCACATCGGGGTTGGTTACCCTCGATGGCTATCCTTCCTACCAAATATCTAGGCAAAATCACATCGGGGTTATGAACCCTCAATGACCGCTCTTTCTCCCGAATGGCTAGGTAAAGACCATACTGGGGCTATTGACCCTCGATGGCCACTTCTCCTCTTGAATGGCTAGACAAACACCACTAGGATCCATAGTGACTATCCTTCCTCCTGAGTAGCTAGGACAAACACAACAATATAAACCATGGCATATCAACCAATTCACAATTCATGGCATGGAAGCTGAATCTCAAATCTTGGCATGGAAGCCGAATCTCAAATTACAACATGATAGTCAAATTTTTCATTATGAATTATGTTCATCATCTTGTTAATAGGGTATATCAAGTCATTAACTGATATAAAAATCAAGTTCAAATCATTATTCAATTTCAATTCAACGAAACCCATTCATAAGGCAAACCAAATGAAATATCCAAGCTTTCTGAAATCAAGTTTAAGCATCCCTTATGGGGTAATTCATGTTCAAAAATTAAAGCTTTATATTTCAATTCCAATCATCATTCAATAAGGGAAAAAATCTTGTATACATATATATAATAGAATACACACAAAGGTTTGATGCGGGCTTGTCCCTCACGCACACAAACCTTGCCAAAAAATCACTTTAAACGTTTGAAAAAAGTATGTTCGAAAAAGAGACATACCTCAAATACCACTAAAACGGTGCCAATGGTATTTCCAAGGTTTAACAATCACAATGGTATTTCCAAGGTTTAACAATCACTCAACAATAGATTTAGACGATAAAAATTAGAACTTTAATCGCTTCTATGAGTTTTCCTTCAATTTCGGAAACTAGGGCTTTTCTAAGCTTTAAATCTTGTTCTTGAATCCCCCATGAATCAACCATGGATTGTTATTACTTCCAATACCATACACCAGTCCAAATCCTCTCAATAATATCAGTGAGTATCAAAGAACATACCTTTAAGAAGTTTCCCCAAGTCTCCTTCAATTTCTCTTTCTTCGATTTTCAGGAATCTATAGTTTTGAAAGATGAACTAGCATTAATTAGATGTTTGATGTTGTAATGATGGGAATTGATCAAAAACTTACCTTATATGTTTTGGGGAAGCCTTAGGGTTGTTTTCTCTCAAAAAGTCGGCCAAAACGAAGTGGGGAAAGGTTTTACAAAGTGAGGCTTTTAGAAAATTCGGGAAAAATCGCTTTAGGCATAAAATGGCCTTGCGCGGTGCGTTGGGCGACGTAGCCCATGCCACATATGGTATATTTTTTGACGGTGTCAAGATTTCGAGTTTTCTGGAAATTTTTCCTGGGCCGCCATGCCGGGCACGCCATATTTTCCACTGCACTGATGACGTTCATTAAAATAGGCATAACTCCTACTACAGAGCTCTGTTTAAGCTCTACCATATATGGTTTGAAAGGTATTTCAGAGATCTACAACTTTTATTAGGAAGTTTTCCTAAATTCACAATGTATTTTCAAGTAATTGGCATAGAAGTCAGACCTACCGAAACATAGACGATATCGAAACATAGACGAGTTTAAGAACTCTTACGAACTTCACTACTTGGTTTGAATTCCAAAATGACTATCTCGCATACAATTTCACCCCTAAGGGATTCATATATCTAAACTTCCATATTAACACCAATTAAATAGATTCACACTAAACTCAGATTCACACAGTGTTATAGAGGAACTTGAGATATTGATACTACTTGTTGATGGCTAACACGAAAGTCAATAGCTTCTTATCATAAATATAAAGAGCTTGGTGCTTAGGGGACAATCCTTTGCTGATATAGGCTATAGGGTAACCCTGTTGCATTAAAACTGATCCAATACCAATGTCACATGCATAAATTTTAACTATCAATAGTTGAGTATACAAGTTTGATATGAAGTTCCAAAGCTCAGGAACGGACTTGACCTTCCTCAACGCCTCTGAGTGATCCTAATCTGATCAAATATGTAATCTACATAAGTATACCAATATGTGGAAACCCATATTGATATAAAAAGAGTCGCAAAAAAATTAACCCAGAGGTCAACCCCGAGCCCCCGAAAATGGCTAAAACCAATTCTGTAGCTCTTGGCAATAAATATAGTGAGCCTTCCAATAGCCGAGATGAATCTGCTGATCTATATGTAGGCAATAAAACTGGTGAACATGAAGCTAATAAAAGGAAAAATGCTATAGCTCACGTTAATACAGTTGCTGATCACGTTGAGAAGGAGTTGTCATCACTTGCAATTTCGAAATCGGCGGACTTGGCTACTGTTTTAACGTCCCAACCAGTTGATGCTACAATAGAAAAAATTTCATCTATTAATGGTGCTGCTACTAGAGAGAAATTGCAACAAGGAAAAAATGGGAATGCTTCAGGTGTTTGCAATAAGCAGCAAGTTGAAGTTGATAAAACAATACAGCCTAGTGCCGTAACTAGCGTGCCTCCGAGCTCTAAACAACCTAGAAACTTGTTACAGCAATATAATAGGGGAAAATATGTGCAAAATGTGAATGGGAGGCATGAGAAGGAGGTAGAACATGAGATAATGCAGCAAGTAGAAAATTCGAGCAGTGATGGTAATGGAAATCATGGCTGGACAGTGGTTACAAAGAGGAAATCCGGAGGGATTCGAATTGGTTCTCCAATTATTTGTGAGACTGGTAATGTTGAGTCAAATCTGGGAGCTAAGCAACACAAAGATATTGAAGGAGCTTCGGAGGATAATAATAAGTTCGCTGTGATTGCTACTGAAATTGCTGCACCATCTCAGTCCATATCAGTAGCTAATGAAAATCTAAAATCCATTGGGATTCAAAATTTGGAGAATTTGAATCCGATTCATGCGTTAAATGGTGTGTGGTTGACTAACCTTGAAGAAGCTGCTATGATTGTAGTTGATCAAGAAAATCCAATTGAAACAGCTATTGGACAGCAGCAAAACGTGGAAGAAGTCAGGCACGAATCTCTCATTCTTCTACATTTCGAGTTAATGAGTACGGGATTGAAATCTTGGAGCGAACTAATCCTATTCATGCATTGAATGGACAAGGGACTGCAGCTAATTTTTCATCTAATCTGATGGAAATTAACAATATTCAGTTACCTTTAGTGATGGAACAGGCTTTGAATATCAAGGAAACAGTGCCAATTATGAAGAAAATTGCTGAGAAGCCTCTGAATGTTCATGCCCCAATCTATACACCTGGGAAAAAGGTTAAGTCACCTATTAACACTAAACAATGGGTGGCATCATCTTCTCCCAAACTAGTTGAGAATTTAGTTCCTATCAATGAAGCTTGTGTTGAAGTTCCTTCAACCACCTATGCTAGTGAAAATGGCAATAATGGAGATAGGAAATTATGGAGTGACCAGGTGGAGGAAGATATGGAAGATGGTGAGATATCAGGTGGTAAACAAAGGGATCAGGAGCAGTCTCTTGACTCAATTTCTTCTTCACAAGATGTGCAGTTTCCAGTGGAAAGTTTTAATGCAAATAGTGAAGAGGTGGAAAAACTTCCTGATAATACTACTGGAAAAATAGTTCACAAACAGCAACAAATTGCATCAAAGGAGAAGGATTCTAAGAGCAGTGACAAGAAACATCAAAGTGCTGCTAAATCCGGTGGAAAGGAGAATGCACAGTCTCAAAAATCACAACAAAAGAGGAACAAAGGGAATACATTAGCCAAACAGAACTAAGTGACGCAGTCTATTACTAATCCAAGTGATAAGAACAATCAGTTGGTGCATAATGATCCTAAGGCTACTGATAAAAAGCAGAATCAAATAGCAAATCCTTAAAGAAATGCTGGGAACCTGCAAGTTGATATTCCAACTGGTCATGAGGGCATAATTGATATGGATAAGGAGTCTACCGCTCAGAGTTTCTTAAATGCTGCAAGGGATGGGGATTTGTCTCCTAGACAGGTAGAAAGTGAAAAAAACAAAATAAAACGCATGCAAGGAAGCACAGTTGGGATGGTAAAATGACAGAGGATTTTGTTCCAAGACATATACCAATGAGACAGGCAAAGTAAAAGGGGGTTGTCCCTGCCACTTCAACAAAGTCTACAAGATCCAAGAAAAATTGATGAAGCTCCAAGACATTTTGGAAAGGATAGAAGATCAACACAAGGTGATAGAATTACAGAATTTAGAAGATTTTACAAGTTCAAATAACAAAGTCCTTGACTCTATATTCTTTCATGTATTATTTTCTCATTATCTTAGTATTATCATTTGTAATATCGTCACAGAGTGTGTTATAAACTCTGTGATGATCATAGCTTATTTGGTCATTTCTAGTTCTTATTTTTTACATGCTTGCTAGTAGTAGAGGTTTTTTTCTTTGCGCAGGATTAGAAGGAAAGCTGCTCCCCCCCTTACTTGTACTTTTTCCTTTGTGGTTTGCTTTTAGAAAATTAATAAAATTAGCCCTGGGCACCAAAAATGCCTAGTGGACTTTGCTTTAAAAAAAAAAAAAAAAACCCGAGGTCAAAAACGAAAATTTCTTCCAAAATCTTGTTACCTATTCCTTAAGGAACTCATATCTACAATTTCAGCCAAAATGCTTTGAATCGACTCCAAATTCATAATTTCATCCTTTTTAGTTTTAGGGCTAAAACCCCCAATATCACAATGAAAACATAGATTAATTCACTAATGAGTGAGTGCAATCATATTGAAATACAAAAATTGAGGTTAGATTCTTACCTCCATGTTGAATTGAGAAGAACACTGCAAAACTCACCCAAATTTGAACTCTAGAACTCCCAAAACTGATTTTGAAGAATGAGGACGAAGTCAAATTTTCAACGCCCGCCGTTGTCGTATTGCGGCACTTTCATCGCATTTGCAGACACCTCATTTGTGGGTATCCATTTTCCGTACCAATCATTGCAATTGTGGTCCTCTGCTTTTGCAAACCTACACCGCATTTGTAGTCACCGCAATTACAAACGCACCAGTACCAGCAACAACCCGTCGACGATTCTGGTTGTTATGGTTCTAAAATCATGAGACGGATCTAATGGTTCAATCAAACCACAATTTAGAACTCATTTTATTAATGCGGTACAGTTTATGTCCAAAATGAGCCTAAACATCAAATACAAATGCAACTCGATCAAAACCTATTCGAAGCTCATTAAAATCTAACCAAAACTTGCGGACAAGTCAAAATCATCATTCTAACTTGTTGGAACTTTCAAATTATGAATCCAAGCTCGTTTAGTCAACTATTTGACCATTGTCAATTCTTAACTTTCAATTCTACTTAATGCAACCCAAGTGTCAGAGCCCTTCAGGATTCGACCAAGCTATACAACTAAATCATAAACCACCATCCGGACAACTTTCAAACCTTGATTCCAAGTCCATTTACCCTGAATGATCAACTGTTATTTTATTTTTAGTCAAAGCCTCTAGTTTTTTTATTTTCTTCTTCGATGCGCATCTGGATTTCTTGGGACCCGTGTCAATCATCCCTTCTAGTTATAATATGCATGTTGAACCTATAAGAAGTGTCATTTGGGGAAAAAGGTTCCAAATGCTCAAAATGACTGGAGGGTCATTAGATTCCTGATTTTGTTCCTCGCTGATTATTGAAGGTATGTGTTTTAATAAATCAAAATCAGTAGGAATGTTCTCTTCTGTGAATTGCTTCTAAAAAAACTCTAGTACAGCTATAGCCATATCCTTAGAAGTGTCCAGCCAATTTCCTTCATCATCTTGAATTCTGCTCATGCTCAATCTCATTCTTCTACCATTCACATAGGAGTGGAAGAACTTCGTATTTCAGTCCCCATCTTGAAAGAATCTCATTCTAGCCTTTTGTCTCTAGATTTCTTCTTCCAAATATAGAAATCTGCTCGAATCTTCTTGCATCTTTTGGAGTATCTCTCTGTTTTGTTGTTTAGGATTTTCTTCAAAATCAGAGTCTTGCACTTGAATAATATCCTCCAATGTAGTAATTTGTTGAAAGATATTTCCATAAGCGGATTTACTCCATCAGATCAGGGCTTTCCTAACATTCTTCATCTTAGCATGAAAAATAATGAAAATATTACCAATAAAATACACTTTCCAATGTTGCTTAATCAGCTCCCGAAATGAGTCATGCTTCACCCAAAAGTGTAAAAGCTTAAAGGGTTTAATGATACTTTCCGAGCTTGTTGAACATTCTATCTCTAAAGGTGAGTGATCAGAACCTTTTTTTATGAGATGTTTGACAGTCAGGTGAGGAAACATATCCAAAAGTTGTTTATTCCCCAAGATCGTGTCCAACCTTTTAAAGATACAAGCATCTTCTGCTCTTCCATTCCACCATGTAAAAGTGCTCTCAGAGTATCCCATATCAGAAAGTCCACAAACACTGATACAACAAGCAAAATCCTCCACTTCCTGATATAAAACTGGTAGTCCCCTTAGTTTTTCTTCTCCAGAGAGGATAGCATTAAAATTACCTCCAATCAATCAAGAAATCTGAATATTTTCCAAGTGAATCGATTCTTCCCACAAACTCCTTCTCTCCACCATATCACAAGATGCATACACCACTATGATCAAGATCCCCTGTCGAATTGTTTGATAGGTAATTATGACTGTTAAGTGTTAAGCAACATCACATACTATGGTACTACCTACATCATCTGATATGCCCCGGTCTTCTTCTATATATTTCAATATCTAATGAATCCTGAAAGGTTCCATTAGACCAATGATGTTATAATGATATCTTCTATTAAGATTAGTCAATCTCTCAAAGGCTTGTTGAGAGTTTGACTCACCTTATATTCCAAAACAAACTCTTATTCATCAATAATTCTGGATTTAGAGGCATCCAGCCTCTTTGGAAATTGTCTTATGGGAGCGGCATATTCTTTGGAAATATGTTCTCCTTATGGTTTGACATTACTAGCAGCAATCTTATGAGTTTGCCTTGGTGTTAAATCTGCCTCTCTAGATGCCTGTTTGCTATTCTCCTAATTCCACTCTATGCACTACAACTATTGGTAGTTCTATTCCCTGACCAGTTTGTTAAATTGGTTGTGATTGACCTCATCTAACTGCTCCTCCTATCCCTTAGTAACTGATTCCTCGGCTAACTAAGGATTTTGCTCCTTTCCTGAGTTGCGTTGTTGTTCCTCCTGGACATTAGTACCTGATTCCTTAGTTACCTCAGAATTTTGTTCCTTGTTTAAAATATCCTCTGCTGATATTTCTCCATTTTGTTTGTTTCTTCTTCTGATGGTTTGGACAAAATCTCATCAGGTTTCTCTTGAGCATCCTTACTACAACAGATATCCACCACCTCATCAACTTTTTTGACTGATCATATACCTGAAATTGTCCTTTCCTTGTTATTATTCTCCACATCTTTCACAGATAGAACCTTTCCAGAAGAAGCTTCAATCCATTCCTTAGCATATTCCTTGCCTTTGTCTTCTATTTGTGAATTATTTTCTTTATTACCAAATTGTGTCTTTAAAGGTGAATCCTCCTCCTTGTTATCCTCAGTCAAAATTGCAAAGGAATTTTGTGTTTTCCTTGATTTTGTTCCTTCCCCTTATGCACAGTTTTATCATTACTGGAGGCTTGATTATCACTTGTTGGACCTTGAGTATTCCCTTTAGCCTGTTCACCTCCTGACTAATTAATTGTTGGTATTTCTTCTCTAGTTTTCATGCCCTGCTTGTCCTTTCTTGTATTTATTTCTTTTTTCTATCTAATCTTGCCTTCTTTGTACATTACCAACTAACTTCCCACTACTCAATACTCTCCTGGAATTAGCAGTTGTACCAACTTTGTCTTTTGGAATTGTGTCTTCCACCTCTTTATGTTGTCTTTCATGCTCTATCTTAGGAAGTTACACCCTGCACTCTTGCCCAGCATTCGTTACAATATTCTGTAAATAGACATATTGTATTTTATCCATTTTGATTTGAATTCACTCGTAATATCATCCTCTTCACTAATCATTATTATTTGAGGTAGTTCGATGTAACGACCCATTTGGTCATTATAGTCTTTTAATTTTCACCGCTTTTCTAGATTGGTCAGCTCATTTTTTACCTGAGGGGACCGTTGACACGCTTTTCGAGGTGTCTAGATTTGATTCGGGCGACTTTTTGTGAAATTTAAACTTTAAGCGAAAAAGTGTTGACTCAAAGTTGACTTTTGGGTAAACGGATCTTTTCAAAAATCCGTCGATTTCGAGAGGTCTGGATGGTCATTTAGAACTTGTGTGTATATCTGGTTCGGTTCCCAATGCACTCGGATGTATTTTGAGACTTGGGTTGGGAAGTTGGTAATGAGGTATTGGGGGTTGACTCGATCAACGAGACCTCCGTTGAAAATTTCGAGGCCACGAGTGCGTTCGTAGTGTGTTTCGTGAGCAGATGGCCTCAAGAGTGGTTCGGGATTTCGGTTGAGACTTAGAAAATTTATTTAGGAATCTGGTACCTGGTGCCCGCCAGTGCGGCACCAGTGCCGTCCCAGGGGCACCGCTGTTGCGGTGGGATGGCCGCTGGGGCGGCTAAGTGTTTTCTACCCAGACCACCCCGACGGTCTGGGAAAGCACTGTGGCGGTGACGCCGTGGAGGCCCCGATGCCGCCGTGGCGGTGTCGGGCTTGTTATTTCATTAAGTGTGTATTAAATAAGCCCTTAGTCTATCATTTATTCTCATTACGAAAATTGAGCTCTTGGGGACTGTTTTAGAAGAATCTTGGAGAGAACTCTTGGTGGTAAGTCATGCTAACCTCTTTACTAATTCCTTGTTCCTAATCATCATAGATTCCTCTTTCCTTATTAGTTCCTTAGTAATGGAAGATAAAAGTGGATTTGATGAATATTACACTTAGGCTTTAAATGATGAAATTGATTGGGTTTATGCTAGATTATGATGTATCTAGGGATGTTAATCATATATCTTCCATTATTATTGTTGAATCCTTGAATCAAAGAGTTAAGGTTTATACCCAAAATTGGGGGTTTTGCTTGAAATTCGAAATTAGGTGAATCCTTGAGTTAATTTAGCAATTAGTTGTTGGGTTTTGATCATCTAGTGCTTAATTTGATATTTTACTCCCGAATTTCCCGTTTTGACCTTGTGGGCCCCGTTTCCCAAATTCTAGGGTTGGTTTTGACCTAGTTTGAATGATAGCAATATAGGTATCGTTCTTCATGATTTCTAATCTAGATTTTGAATATGCCTAGACTTCTTTGATCTTGAGGCTCAACGGAAGGGGAAAGCGGAGAAGTGATTGTTGGTGTTTATTGTTCGACCATCCAGGTATGTTATGGATTACCCTTAGTGAGACTTCGTATAGCGAAGCATATATTTAGATTATATTGTCGGAGAAAGCATGTAAACCGTCGGGCATGAAGTTAAATGATATTGCCTTAGGTTCACCTTTCGTTGTGTGATCGGGCTAGCCATCCTGTTGTGTTATGACTTGATTGTTCTATTGTGTTGGCTTGATGCCACATGTTATTAGTAGATATTGGGAATTGTTGTTACATCTTGATTGTGATATGGTAGTACCTTACTTTTGACATTGATACGAGGATAGAGTTCCGTATGACCTGTGTAGTCTTTCATGATATTACATGCACTCCATGTTGGTACTTGTGACATCGATATATTATTGCCATACCCATGTTGGTATTAGACATTAGTATGTTGTTGGCGCACCTATTGTTGGTACTTGATATTGCTTATTCTTTGATGCTGACATACGCATTGCACTCATTCTCATTCTTCATGATATATCACATACACCGTTGGTACTTGATGAAAACCGTGAGCCGGGCTCACTTTTAAACAGAGTCTGGTATCCGATATTAGTCCCGGAATCGTGCATCGAGAGCGAGTGCACGGATCCGCCGGTCCCCGTGGCGGTGCCGCGAGAACTCCCCGTGGGCAAAGATCCGTGGTCTCGCTCCCGTCTGCTGGGCAAAGATCCGGACGAGTGGCACTTAGACTTCGCGAGTCACCTCGGGGTCGTGCTACCGAGACGCGGAGGTATTCCGTCGTGAGTACATGTGTACACAGCATTGCATGACATTGCATTTGCATTCATACATTATTGCATTGCATTGCTTCATGGCTTATGTTGAGATGGTTGGTGTATTACTTTTGATGTTGGCTTCGGTTTGGATATATTGAGACTTGGCACATTTGGGTTTAGATGCTCTACTTAGGCGATGACGTGCACTTGGTTTCGATTATGTTTGACTCATACTTGTTGATTTATTTGCCTATCTTACTTTATTGTCTGAATTATGTTAGCTATGCTTAGTCGGCCTATGATACTTACCAAGATCGTGGTTTTGTACTATTCGCACTTCGTCGCATTCTTTATAAATGTGTAGAAATTCCTGGCCGGGTCTTCCTCCGTCTCCCGTGGCTAATAGTCGCCATCAGCTTAGCATCGAGTTTCTAGGGTGAGCACGAGTCGTTCGCCGCCTTGAAGACTTGTCTTATTATTATGTCTTACTTTTCTACTCTGAACATAGACAGATTGATGTATGATTATATTCTAGACTTGTATAATTTCATTTAGATAAACATTTAGAGATCTATTTTTTCACCATATTGATATTAAAGAATTGTAAGTTATAGTATTTTTCGTGTAGTTTTTGAATATCTAAATTTAATTTTAAAATAACAAATTAACCTAATCCAATTTAGCTTCGAAGATTGGTCAATTTGACTCTTGAAATACGAAACAGGACAACTAATATGCGACAAAGGGAGCAATATTCAAAAATGAGAACAGTCCAACAGAATCAAATAGAAAAGTAAATACATAATGTTCAAAATTTGAGCTATCTAAAATGAGAAAAAATCTTCCAAATGCATCAACTCCTGTGTTGCTTGCTTCCATCCAGATCTGCCTCTTTGCTGAACTAATTATTTGTCCTTGTTGCTAGTCCAGGGTTGTATTTATTAGCAAATTACAGCGGTTATCCAAATCATCTCCTGAGTGAATGTTCAATATGAAAATATAGTGTCAAACATTTCATGACAAAATTATCCATTGTCGGGGAATTCTTCTCAGAAAATGAATGATATGTATTAGTGACGATATTTAAAAAATTAAAAGAGTAGAAATATAATAGTAGTTATACACAGATATTAACTTGGAGTATAATTAGTGCTGAAAGGAAAAGAAGAAGAAACACAGACCACATTTTAGTTAGTTGGTTCAGGCATTCAATCCGTCCAATTAACCATGTTAGAGCAATAAGTAAAGAATTCAAATTAAAGTAACTAATATTGGGCAGTAAGTTAAGTACTACATAAATACTGATAAGTACAATTTCTTCCTTCGCCTTAGGTGAGCAATACTAAACAAGCGGGTAAATTTCACCGGTGGTCATCCAACTTTGAATTTATTACGCAGAATTCACGTTTCTATATTCGTTACAAAGTCGTCCTCCACCTTTAAAATTTATCATGCAAAACTTACTTTACTATTTTTTATCACACGGAAAATAACTTTTAAATTTTTTATCACATAAAAATCATATAACTTTAAAGTTTATCACACAAAAAAAAAAAAAAAAATCATGATTTCTAATCATATAAAAGTCATCCAACTTTAAAATTTCTCACACAGAAGTGTTTTATTTTATTTTTATAAAAGTTATCCGAGTTAAGGAAAAGGTAAATTTCACCTAAATTTATTATTTTGTAGCGGAAATATGTCACTTCAAATAAGAAAAGTAAACATAAATTTTAATGTCACTATTAAAATTATTACAGAAGGAATCAAAATAAGGAAAGTAAATGTAATATTGTAAACCACAACAAAAATTAGTGTTTTGAAGCAAAACATTAAGGGAGGTTTCTAAAATTATCTCAAATGTAATTAATTTATTTGGAGTGTGATGTCATATTTTCGGTGCAATTTATAAAAATTCAGGTGAAATATACTTTACAGTTAACTTGACTAAAGTTGAATGACTTTTATGTGATAAAGAATAAAACAAAATAATTTTTGTGTGATAAATTCTAAAATTTGATGATTTTTATGTGATATTTGTGTGATAAACTTTAAAGAAGGATGATTTTATGTAACAAAAAGAAAACGAAAAGTAATTTTTTCATGATGAACTCTGATTAAAGTTGGATGACCACAATATAATTTACCCCTAGACAAGCCTCCAAATTTGAATTTACGTAAACTGAGTTCTATGCATGTTTCAGGTACTCTGGGCTTGACCTCTCTTCACTTATTCTTCTCAATTTGAGTTCTAGTTAATTTAATGTTACACACACTATGATTTTCTAGATTTTCTTCTGAAAAGAATAATATTTAGATAACCAGAAAAGGGAATAAAGATAGTTAAATAATAAATTAAACGTCAAACATGAGAAAAAGAAAAGACAAAAATCACAGGTTTAAAAGAAGGGTATTTAGGTAATTTAATTTTTTAATTTTTAAAATTCATGCTTTTAACATAATATATATATATATATATATATATATATATATAGGTAGTTAAAGTGCAGTTTAAAATGTATTTGTACTAAAATAAATATACTTATAAGCATAAATATGTTTTTGATTTTTAAATGTAAAACAAATATTACAAAATATAAAGTGAAAAAGTCAAGCTAGTTGCAGCCTTGAGCCTTTCAAAACTCCTAGTTTCAAGGCATGATACAATGATTAGACCCTTTCGATTACACCTTTTTTTATTTTTTCTATTTTTCATAATTGGCACATAAAATAAAAAGGAAGTGAAGCTTTTAACAACTTTTCCTTATGACAACAAATTACATAGAAGTTAATTGATTGTGTGTGGTGATACAAAGGAGATAGATTCACGTTTAGATAGAGATATACCTAATTGCCTTACTTGGTTATTTTTCAAGGATTGCAAATATGATCTTGTTAATTCTAATTCCATAGGAACATGAGTATTAGATTAACTTGAATAGACGAATAAGAACTCAGGAAAGTCTTATGAGCATTGTTAACCCTGTCAACCAATAAACTAGATAAATTAATTAGTCAATTCTCGTGGATAACTCGACAAGACTGTTAGCTACCATAACCCTAAGACCTCACTTCTCATTCAACTCCACTCGTTTTCTCTACTTAAAGTGTCGTAGTAGTATAGTTAATTATAATCGTTTCTTGGATAATCGCTTGAATAGATAATCCATAATTGTTTGATTTAGTAAATAGTTATCACAAGTCTTCGTGGGAATGATACTCTACTTATCACTTTATTATTTGTCGATCACAAATACTTGCATATGCAATGGACCCAACTAAGTTTTTAGTGCCATTATCGAGGACGTGGAAATGTCAGACCCAACCGGAGGGCCATGACGGGCACTCGGAGCTAATCTACCGAGCACCTCTCATCATACTTTCACTATCATATCTAGGTGAGCCATATATATATATATATATATATATGTATATATATATATATGTATATATGCTATATGTCATATAATATATATATATATATATATATATATATATATATATATATGCATCGATATATACTCATATATATATGTATACATATATACATATATATATATGTGCATATATATATATATACAACATATATATATATGTATACATATATATATATGCATATACATATATATATATGTATACATATATATATATATATATATATATATATATATATATGTATATATATACACAAGCCGACAAGGCTATCAAAATGATATACAAAAATATGAGCCGACAAGACACAACTGTCTACGAGCCTCTACAAGGAGTATGTGACACCATAAAGATGGGACAGGGCCCCGCCATGCCCATATAAATACACAAAAGAATATTACCAACGGTTGCAGCTCCGAATCAAATGGAGGTCCTCTAAACAATCTCTCGACGGCCTAAGGGTCGAGTCTATCTCCACCTCACCCGGACATGAACGCAACGTCCACAAATAAAAAGACGTCAGTACGAACAATGTTGTTACACCTCGCACTTTCAGAGCATGAGCACGCCACGTATTTCACCATATTAATGGGGTATCGGAGACGTCCCATGAAGTTTTAGAATGAACAAGCCATGGGAAGTATGTAACAATGAAGTAAAGAATGAGTTATGATCTCATAAGTCGTTAACGGGAAGGACAACCTTGGAACCAAAGGAAATTACTATCATCAAGTATGATCAATGATAAATATCATGTAGGGAGAGTTTCGGAAGATTCCGGGACTAAGCAAAACGAAGAAAATAAGTTTGTCGAAAATTTGAAAAAAAAAAAAAGAAGTTGGCAGAATTCTGGATAGAATTTTGGATCAATTTTGGAGAGGTATATCTCCGGGTATATAAGGAGTTTTAAGGTATTTCGAAAACCTAAAATGAAGTTCTTCGAGTCTAGTTTCTAATGCAACAAACCGTTTATCAATGAGACATCGGAGCAGGGAGTTATGGACGTTACAAGTTAGGCGAGACGGAAGCGTAAAAAATCTTTTGCTACAAGAATGTAGGAGTGCTACGGTAGACCGGACACAATATACACCTATAAATACCCTTTTAACCCATTAATTTTCATCAATTTCCACCATTTTCTCATTCTCCACATTTCTAGAGAGTTCTTGAAGAGCTCTTGAGAGTTCTATAATTTCCCATAACTTTCCATAACTTCCTATAATTTTTCCTAATCCTCCATAATACTCCATAACCCTCCATAATCTTCCACAACCTTTCCATATCATCAAGAGATAATATCAACATCAAAATCTCAAAGAAAATTCATGGGAGATAATTGTTCTTGTTTCTCTTCAAGGTGGTGGTGAACTTGATCTTGGGAAGGGGTGAATGAAGTGGAGTTCTTCCACTATAAGGTATGTTTTTCCTATTATTATTTACATGATTGAGATGATGTAAAGGTTTAGAAATTCTTAGAAAGAAAAGAATCATGGGAGAAAAATCATAAAGAGTTGAATTGAAGTTGATGGTTATGAGGTGAGTTTGAAAGAGAATTTTGGATTACTTTGAGATTAAATTGAATATAATTCTTTGATTATGGTATTATGGATGTGTTACGGTTGGTTTGGAAATTGGAGAAACATCGTGTGGGATGTTTTATGGAATATATTGGTATTTATATTGTTGTTGATGTTGTTGGTATTGTTTGGGAGTTGTTTTGGTATTCAGAGGAGGTAAAGAATATAGGGGAGATCTTTTGGCGATTTCGACGATTCTAAAAAGATTTCATTTGTCTGCTTGAGACAAGTGTATGATATTGAGCCTAATGATAATATGGATGGTTTACGTGTAGAGTTGCGTGTTTGGAAGAATAAACGTTGAACGACTGAGACGACCGGAAGGTATGTTAAGGCTCGTCCCTTTCTTTCAAAGGCATGATTCTTATGTTATGATTCCATAAATATTTCCATAACTTCCTTGTTTCCAAAAGCTAGAAGTTCATGATTCCCAAAGTTCTTATATTGCTAAAGATAGATGTTCCCTATGATGATGATGATGATCCCATTTCTAGAGATTACAAAGTTTACGGTTTTGATGCTATTATGAGATTATTGAGCTTATTTCATGACCTTCTTGATTTTATTCATTGTTGTTGGTCTCACCTTATGTTACTTGTTCCTTCAAGGTGAGATATAGCCATAATGATTATTCCATAATATAAATCGGAGGTTATCGACCTTACGTCACTTCGATAGAAAAGTAACATTTAATTGGGCTCTCGTGCATGTTATATGTATTTATATATGTGTGTAATTTAGATACTTACCGAGCCTTAATGGCCGGACAAGATACTATATATATTTCACCGCCTCTTAATGGCCAGACAAGATACTACATATATTTCACCGCGCCTTAACGGTCGGACAAGACCGCGCCTTAATGGCCGGACAAGATACTATATATAGATAACACCGCACCTACATGGCCAGACAAGACCGCGCCTTAATGGCCGGACAAGATACTATATATATAACACCACGCCTACATGGCCGGACAAGACCGCGGCTTAATGGTCGGACAAGATGCTATATATATTACCGCGCCTTAACGGCCGGACAAGATATTATATATGTATATATGGAAAAGCCTTTTTTTTAAAAGCTAAGCATGCATGACATCCGCCTTAAAAAGGCATCCAGAGGCACAGGTTAATCTCTTTTATATTACTTTACCTTCATACTTTCATATGTTATTTTTCATGTTCGGTATCTCTTACTATATTATTATTCATGCCTTACATACTCAGTACACTGTTCGTACTGACGTTCCTTCTTATGGACGCTGCGCTCATGCCCGCAGGTAGACAGGTAGATGGATCTGATCCATAGGAGCTTCAACAGCGGAATCTCAAGAGCGCTCCACTTACCTCGGAGCTGCAGTCTATTGATATTGGTCTTCATGGTCACTTGTAATCTATGTAGAGTCTCGTAGACATGTGTGTACATTTAGACGTTTTATAACCCTACCAGTTCATATTGTTGTAACATTTTAGTAGCCTTGACTGCTGGTGATGATGGACACAATTGTCGAAGATTATATAGAGATGTGTCGTTATGTTGTGACATATGTCCCTACAGATTATGATAGCCATGAGCTATCTTTATGGTCCACCCAGAAATGATTACGAGATGTATGTTCAGAGGTGCTCGGTGTGTTAGCTCCGGGTGCCCATCATGGCCCTCTGGTTGGGTCGTGACAAAAGTGGTATCGAGCCGGTTCATCCTAGGGAGTGTCCTACGAGTACATGTCCGAGAATCTTGTTTATGGGTGTGAAGCACGCCTCACTTATAAACTCTGCAGGGCATTTAGGAATGATTGACCTTTCTTTCTCATCTTAGATCGTGCCGTAGAGCTAAATTATAGGATGAGATGTCCCTGATTCTAATCCTAAATGTTTTGATTGTGAATGAGCAGTTGATTCTGTCACTATGAGGTAATTGATGAGAATTGAAGTTGTTACTCCGAAAGTATGTTTCCTGCCTTATGGATATTGATAGACTTTGATATAAGAACTTGAACTAGATGTTACGGGTAATTGTGATCGCCCGTGAGGCATTGGATGTGTTTTCTGGGCTGTGTGCAAGAATGAGGTAGTAAGAAGTATAGAGGAAACTCTGCCGAAATTTTTACAAGTTGAATTGTTTGAATGTCTATGCTATAGAGAAAGAATGAAGGGAAAAGGTGACAATCGGATATTTGGTAAGTTACGATTGAATGAACAATTATAAGACGCTTTCAAAGAGAAGTTTTAGAATGATTTTAATTTAAATCCAGGGAAAGACTCTGGAGGGGAAAAATGATTAGTGATTAAAGGAACTGGAATGAGTTGCATTCGAGATTTTGGAGAATTGAGATTTATTAAAGATATAGGTAAAGTTGGCACTAAGAATTCAAATACAGTACTATGATTTATAGATTGGTGAGTAAGAGATAACGAAGAGATATTGATAAGGGAAAGGAAGTTAACGAGTAGGGAAAAGTTTTACTCTAGAAGTTCATATATATGTACATAAGATCAGGATGGGTTGATGATAGGCACTCAGATTCGTTTTATCGAACTTTCCTATATGAAGTGAGTTTACATTAGGATTTAGAAGTCACCAGTCATTCGACTTCAAGGGGTTTCTAAGTATTTGATAGTTGGTACTATTTTGAGAATCATTATTGCGAAGTTACTTCGGGTATTAATGATGACCTTGAACTCAAGAATGAGAAATGGTTAGGTAAGTTGGATTGCAATTATGATTGTCTTCTGGATTGTTTATATAATTTCTAAGTGTGATGTTGCTTGGCCAACGAAGGAAGTAGAGATTATATCAACTTTAGGAATATGTGGTGTATTTCTAGCTAATCCTTATAAGAAGGATTCACCTCAATTTTTTTTTCAGACGGGTGTGGTGAAGGTTATTTGATGAAAGAGAAATTAGGTGCGCTATCGGTTTACGCGTAAGGAGATAAGAGAGTAGGTGTACAAGTGAGGATAAAATATCGCAACGATCGATTCAGTTGCTACAGGAAAGTAAAGGATGACTAATGGAAACAGGCATGTTACAAGTAAAAGAAACTATGAGGACTAAAGCAAGGAGGAGGTGTTAACAAAATGGTTAAAGGGAATTATGTGACCGCCGACAACAAGGAGAAGGTTAACGAGTCAGTAGGCTTGCCTAAAGGAAAACAAATTGAAATTATAAGACAATGGTTGTGTGAAAGATGCAGAAATGCGATCATCAAGAAAACCGAGAAAATTCAAGATATATATCTATATATGTGTGCACAAGTTGTGGTATCATAAAGGAAGATGAAGACTCGACAAAAGAAGAAAGGAAATGGTGTACTTTGTGAGGATTTCATGATAAGAACAAAAACGTGATGTTAACACTAGACTATGATGCATACCGTGATGCAAACAAGTAGTTAAGGAGAATTACGGAACAAAATAAGCTAAGCTAATGAAAGGACGAGTCGTGGAAATGGATGGCGTGGAATAACAACTTTTAATGGTATAGTATAGACATATATCGGAATTGGGAACCCAGAGCAAGGAGAATTTCAAGGATATTAAGAAGATAGTCATAGAGAAAGACTAGGGCTAAAGGAGCGTGGTATAGTCGGACATTCCATAAGGGGCCTAATGAATTCCGATGTCCCCATTAATTCATTAGCCTAGAGGATTACTAGTCATGAAAGGTAGAAGTGAAAAGACAATAAAGAAGGCATCTGAATTGGATCTGATATGTATGAGCATTTTGATTTGATACAAGAACTCAACTAGCAAAAAGGAAAATAAGTTAAACCATGCGATGAAAGGAACTCCGGCATTATCAGGAACAGAGGAGTGAAAGATCGTTAAGGTCGTCCAGATGATTATCAAAGACGGTTAGTACTCGAAGGTTACTGGTGTATAAGAACATCCTCTAAAGGGGAAAAGCAAAAATTCATTTCTAAGATGAGCTACAATATTTCCAAGCTCAAAAGAGGGAAATATATTGGATTGAAGGAGTCAAATTTCGAGATGAACTAATATGTCAAGAATGTAAAGAAAAGTGAGAACGGATTAAATGCGGCACATGCAGAGACAAATATAGGAAGGAAATTAAGTTTCACCAATACGATATGTTGCATTCCGGACTATGACTCGAATCACTCGCGCCGAAGAAATTTTAGGTACATTTAGATATGCAATAAAGTACTCCAAAGGGTAGCAGAAGGAGTGAGAAAGGCCGCATGTAACCAGGGATAAGTGTAAGGGACAATCGGGATTACTAAAAAGAACTTGTAGCACTAGAAGAGATGAAAGCTTTACAAGAGGAATATTCATAGGAAGTTCAATAATCTTCAGAGGAAAGGAAGATAGTGTGCCTATGGATAGCAAGACAAGAAGATCGCCTAAGATTAGGAGTACCTCGTAAGTCATGCGAAATTCCAAGCTGCTGGTTATATTAATTGTGAGAGTGTATAACATAGAACCACATAAACAATCACCATGATGAAATGGCTAACAGAATAGTGCAAGGACGACAATAAGAAGCCGAAGAAGAATGGAGGTTAGTTTAAGTCTCAATTAGTCACCGGTATAAGAGAGCCAAGGACTTAATGAGGGAAGCATACTCGTATTGGGAGGAAATTATGATTAAATAGGATTTTATCGTAGTTCCATGTTCATGAGTGTATTTTGTAATTATGCAAAAACTGAGGAGAGCAAATTAGAGAAAAAGTTCAAATATGAATATGATGATATTGTAAGGAATTAAGAGGGGTTCGGCCAAGGAATTAAAAGGAGATGATATGGTATGTATATAAGGTGACTAGTACAAAAAGGGATAATCTAAAATAGCACCAAAGAAGCAAGCAAGGAAAGGTGCCAGATCTGAACTAGAGAATTTGTTTACTAGTAAAAAAGTAAGGAGAAAGGCAAAAGAGTACAACAATTAAGAGCGCTCACAGATCGGCAGGGAGCCGTAGCAATCATGAGTTAAGACCATCTTAATGGAAACAGGTCCCAGGACGGTAGCTAGATATCAGTCGACCACTGGGTACATACATAAGAACAAGAGGCTATGGAATTAATGAATGAGTTCGACAAAGAATTGGGAGAATATGAAAGAAGACTAATGAGCCTATAGTGAACAAAAGGAGGACAACCATTTCAAGAAATTAATGATAGCATCGTAAGCTCGCAAGCTGCAACATTCGAGGATGAATGTTTCTAAGGGGGGAAGGATGTTACACCTCGCACTTTCAGAGCATGAGCATGTCACGTATTTCACCGTATTAATGGAGTATCGGAGACGTCCCATAAAGTTTTGGAATGAACAAGCCATGGGAAGTACGTAACAATGAAATGAAGAATGAGTTATGATCTCACAAGTCGTTAACTGGAAGGACAACCTTAGAAGCAAAGGAAATGACTATTATCAAGTATTATCAATGATAAATATCATGTAGGGAGAGTTTCGGAAGATTCCGGGACCAAGCAAAACGAAAAAAATAAGTTTATCGAAAATTTGAAAAAAAAAATTGGCAGAATTCTGGACAGAATTTTGAGTCAACTTTGGAGGGGTATATCTCCGGGTATATAAGGAGTTTTAAGGTAGCCTAAAATGAAGTTCTTCGAGTCTAGTTTCCAACGCAACAAACCGTTCATTAACCAATAACATTAACTATAACACAACACCATATGCGCTTGTATACAATTCCTCCTCATCATTATTACCACCCACAACAAGATTATACTCATAACATGCCAAAAATTATAACTCAAGTTAATTTATACTCCCTCCATTTCAATTTATGTGAACCCATTTGACTGGGACGACATTTAAGAAAGAGTGAAGACTTTTGAAACTTGTGGTTCAAAATAAGTCTTGAATATTTGTGTGGCTGTAAATCATTTCATAAAGTGAATTTGTTTCTAAATTAGGAAAGAGGTCATTAATTTTGGTACGGATTAAAAAGGAAATAGGTTCACATAAATTGAAACAGAGGGAGTAGCTCACAATATCCTCAAATTCATACTTGAACTCTCTTTTCATTTTTCTTCCTTCAACCAAATGGTACAACAATCAAACAACCTTAACTATATGCAAGAGATGTAAAAACTTACCTTAATCACACAAGAACAAGCCTTGGATCAACTTACTCCACTAGAGTGAAGTCTCCAATATCAACACCAAAGGAAAACTTGAGCTTCACAAACCCTAGCAAGCTTTTTAGCACTTGAATCTTTTGATCCTCTTGGGTTTAGTATGGATTAGTGTATAAACTTGGGGAGAGGGTTTTGGAGAGCTCTAGGGTCTGAACTAGGGAAATAATGAACCTAAATGAGGTAAAACGAAATATATAAAGCGTCACTTAAAATCCCGTCGGCCATTTTGACGTCCACTTTGCCGGACCGTCAAACGTCCTGCGGTCCGTCAAATGGACTGTCAAATTACCTAGTAAAACAGGCCTCTCTGTGACTGTTTCACGGTGGTGGCTCCACTATTTGACGGGCCATCAAACACCCTACGGTCCGTCAAATGGTCCGTCAAACTGCCCCTTTCCGATAAGTTGCTCCCTTCGATTCGTTTGACTTCCAATCCTTATGGGACCTTCTTGGAACTTGTGTAATATTTCGTTAACTATCTAAAGGACCTTGTAGATCCCCCTCAAGGCATTACTAAACAAGGTATAACTCGATTGATGCGAAATCTTCAACGAACTTAGCACAATGTCCAAACAAGGACACTCTCATTTTTCAAACAAGGACTCTCCCAAGATAGTGCTCTCAAATCACACAAGGTGTCACTCGGATCAAATGGGTAGATTACCTACCTAGTATGCTCAAGGACACAATCATTTACCCTATAAGAGTCTCTCTTAACATAAGATGCACCCAAAACTTACACATGAGAATCATCAAATGCAAACAAGTAGTAAAGAAAGGAATTGCGTAAAACAACTTCCTCTTCTATGTCATCCTCAAGTGTAACCTCACTACTAGAATCTAGAACAAGATCATCTAATAGGCTACTAGGAAGTTGAGCATGAAAGGAAGAATTAGCCATTTCTAAACAAGAATCACCTTCCTTTTTAACACTTTCCCTCCCCATAAGTTGATCACAATTCCTCAAAGGAAGATCTCCCTCGAGGAAGAGTGTCATCATCCCATAGTGGATTACAAAACACATTATAGCCTCCAAAGCGTGCTACATGCTCAACATTGCAATACCAACCACTATGCATATCACCCTCACTAGTCATGTTATCATTGAATAGGACATTATCTTTCAAGAGAGAAGAATCTATGAACAACGAAGATTCAGAGCATGCAATTCCACTCTCATAAAGACAAAGGTCACTTCCCACAACACTTTCATGCACACGACTAGGTAAATGATCAATTATATCAACATCATCACTAAATTAAGGGTCACTTCCCACAACACTTTCATGCACACGACTAGGTAAATGATCAATTATATCAACATCATCACTAAATTGAGGGTCATTAAGCACATCACAAGGTTCCTCAAATTGTTACACCTCGGAAAATTTCTCGTTGACATACCATGAACAGACTAACGAAGGGCACGATGTATAGGATGTTTTGATAAGTAAGAAATAGCATTTGATGATCCCAATTGAGATTTCAAAGACATTTGAGGTAAGGGAAGAAAGTTGTTAAGGAAAGCAAGGTATATGTTACGTGTCGGACAAGATTTACGAGTATCGAATTAATGAGAGCTTAATGATGTTTTGGAGAAGAGCTATAACATCCCTTAGATTGTTAATGAGGTGTTAAACAAGTATTAAGAAGGTTCCATAAGGATTGGAGATCAAACGAGTCGATGAGAAAAAAGTTCGAAAATAGCTGGGCATTATATGGCCAAACATATCACGGCCGTATAAAACATACTTGTCACACCCTTAATCCGATAGGGTGTGATGGGCACCCGACCCTTACGTAGGGCCGAGCGAACCCGCTGACTCTCGTAACACTCATGATCATACTGGGCCCTTAAATCATAACATAAATACAATCATGAAAGGTTTCGGAAATCAAGTATGTTTTTCATACTTTTTCAAATCAAATGAAGTCTATAATCATATAAAATCTGTAAAATAATGCGTAACAATACATCGGCTTATGGAGCCGCTTACAAACTGACGTACTATACACATGACCGTTCGCAAAGTCTCCGATATGGAACATGATACCATAACATAATACGCCGACTCGGCGGCCTCCGGAGAAAAATGGAGCTCGCCAATCCCGCCGGAAAATCTTCTACTAATATCTTCGGCCCTCCTTCATCCGGTGTACCGCGCGCATGAAACGTAGCCCCCGAAGAAAATTCGGGGGTCGAGACGGAATATGTACTGAGTATGTAAAGCGTAAAATACAGTAAACGGGATCATACTGAAATGAAGAGTATAGAAAATCATAAGACTTGCCTTTGAAAACATAAATCATGCATGTCATTGTCGTACAATCATAGTATAAACATATAGCGTATCCCGGCCCTCTAATGAGGGACTCGGTAAGTAAAATCATCATACGCATGAACATATAACGTGCCCCGCCCTCTAGAGAGGACGCTGCAAATGCGATGCATGACGTGTCCCGGCCCTCTAATGAGGGACTCGGTAAAAGGAATCATAATATTCCATCCTGGCCGACTCCCCCATATCATCATATCATATAACGTGCCCCGGCTCTCTAGTGAGGGACGCGATAATATAACGTGCCCCGGCCCTCTAGTGAGGGACGCGGTGAATAATGCAATGGAATTGCACGAATACATGCCCGGCCCGGACGCGGAAAGACATATTGAGCTTGGCACGAGCAAGAGTAAAGGAGAAACCATATGCACATAAAACATTATCAAAGACTCAATGAAGTAATCAAAGCGAGTCGTCATTAGAAAATCAGGACAAAAGTTATATCAAATATCTTTCAGACACTCCTCGAAAACATAACAAACATCATAAGCATATCAAAAGACCGTAGGGATCATAGTCATACGTCAAACCAATCCGAGTCCGCCTCGGAAAGTTACGGACCTTATTCACTTTAGGACTTTCTACGAACATATCGAAGCAATCTGAGCCCTTCTGTGAAAGTTATGGTCGTTCGTAGTTACGGAATCATTTATGAACAAAACTTTTTTGAAAACAAAACTTTTATGCAACCTTTGAAACTTAGTCATACAAAAACATAAGAACCATAATCTGACTACATTAAGAATACGAATATCAAGAAACAAATAAGAATCATGGACATGCTCGGATCGCAAGAATAGAGTTACCTCGAGGCTCGTGTCACAACTTACTTTTAACTAAGACATGCCAAAGAAGGAAAGGTTGAGCTTTACATACCTCGTTTGCTTCCTACGCTAACCCAAACTTAAGTCTCGGCTTCTCGCGATCTACCACAATGTCATTAGGCATCAACCATTAATCATAAACACCGAAGAACTCAATTCCAAGCCATCACTTATTTACAGAAATTTGGGCAGCATCTCCCCTATAAATCCAACAACCCCGAGAATTTAACTCGGCCAAATCAACAACAACCATACCAATAACCATACTAACAACATCCATAAGTGATTCAAAACGCATTCTAACGTTAATAATTCCTTTCTACACAATTCGACAACATTTCATTTATATTCAATTCAACTACATAAATTCAAGTTACAAGACCAATGCTCACATATTCATTTACAAATCCGCAACCATTCAAACAAGATTTAAGAACATTCCAAGCAATCCATACAATATCCAAACAAACAGCCCGGCTAACATGCTATACCACCCGAAACTTTCTAAATTCCATAAGAACAACGACAACACGTTTCTTTCTTCCGAATTCATAAACTACATCAACGAGTCCATACGTTAGCAACATCATTTTCATTAATACAAGAAGCCACATTAAAATCACAATAACTCCCAAATCAGCCCACGATTATAGCTCAACTTAGATCATTAAATCTTCATTTTACATCATGGAATTCACAACAACAATAACCAAGATATCAAGTAAATTTAATTCATTCCATCTACACCAAGGCAGCCCCTATTCGGCCACCACACCATCACCCTCAACTTCATGAATTTCATCCATTTCTTCACATTACAACATGCTCAAAACGTCCATAACTCATGCAAGAAAAGATTGAACCTTACCTTTTCCTTCAATCCCTCTTCACAGCTAGGACATACTTCGCAAGAATGAACGCTTCGCTCGCTCCAACGACTACTCCACGTTAACGAGGAACCTCCAATTGGTAGAAAGGCTGGAGTAAATTTTCTAGGCCAAAATTAGGGAGCACCACTCTCGACCAGGCCTTGGCAGAGAGTCTCTTCTCTCTTTTCTCCATCTTTCTTGAATTTTCCCAAGTTCAAAATGATGAGTTGTGCCTTATGTTAACATCACTTATATATATATACACAAATAGGCACATGGCCGGTCATGCTCCCCCTATTTTCTCCAATTTTCTAGAAATTTCTAAGGTTATAATTGATGACTAGTTGTCTTGCTTGGCATGACTTATGCATGCACACATGCATAGCCCCTATAGTTCCCAAGATGGACACATAGCCCCCCTTATGTCTTGAAACAATTGGCCCAAAATATGGGTGGGGCCCACGGCCACTTGTGGCTTCTCCAAGAAGTCATGAATAATAGCAAATTTCCAAATTCCGAGTTTGCCCTTAATATTCCATGACAATGATACTTACAAGCAACTTGTGCATTCTTCACAAAACCGAAAAAAAAATATAACCTTGTCTTTAACTTTCCGCAACTTACTCGGGATATCCCATTGTACAAAATACGGGATATAACAATACTGGCCGTATGTTCAACCGTATATTCTGCCCAGAATGACATCTCCACTGGACCAAACATACGGTCCAGACATACGGTCAAGATAAAATATACGACCGTATGTCGTCCATATGTCCGAGTCGGGTCCAACTTTAAGTTGATATAGGACCCCCAACTTCATTTAATTCATTTCATTTTCACTCCACACCTCAAGAATCCTCTCCACTGTTCATCCATAAGAACACAAGAGAAATCTATGATCAACTTCATCAAACCAACAAAATCAAGTGTATGAAACACATTGAAGTTCATCTAAGCCAAGAAATTC
>NC_081353.1:15982149-16067913 GCF_029784015.1 Lycium ferocissimum
GTTTTTATCTACAATCGATGCACAGGTTGTTGGAGGAAAATACCCTTTTAATAATTCGACGAATCTTAGGCTTCGGGGTTGTTGTTGTTCTTCTAATAATGATTCAAATATAAGTAGTGCGGGTAATAATAAGTACTATATGAATGGATTTCAAAGGGCACAGGTTTTTGCTCCAGCGAATCCGGTCTTGCTACATGGTGCTGAGGAAACTAGTACTAGTAGTGCTACTAAGGACACTAATCATAGAGGAAGCCGTGGTGGATTCTTTAACCAGGATTTACAGGATAAAATCGTTGTAGCGGTTGATGTTGATGAAGGTATTTGAAAAAAAAAAAAAAAACACTTTTTTGCTTGTATTGTAAGGTTGTTAGCATTGGGGTTCATGCTGGATTCATTCATTCTCTTTGCAGTCACTGCAACAATTCTCCTAAAAGTACATTATCAACATTTTTACGTAGTTTTTTAATCATCTTTTTCATAACACATACTCCTGAGTTTCAATTTGTTTGTCTTAGTTTGACTGGATCGGAGTTGAAGAAAATAAATTAGGCTTTTGGATCTTGTGGCCTTAAATTAAAGATGTGTGTAATGTACCAAAATGCATTCTGGTCTGAAATATGTCATGTAGGATGTTGGGTGTACAGGGTTAGTACTAAGTATAGAAAGTGACATTCTTTTTGAAACGGACTAAAAAGGAAAGTAAAAGACTTTGAAACGGAGGGAGTATGATTTTGAGGAATCACTTGTCATTTGCAAGGTTGATTTTGTGGAATCACTTGTCATTTGGAAGGTTGCTTGCCCTATTCACAAAATGTTGGCAGTTCTCATCCTTCTTTCACTCTCTTTTCCTTGTAATTCTCTAATTTGTGTTACTTTCTCTCACCTAAACTGATTGTTTGTGCTCTTCCGCCATTCTTATCTGTTTTATTTGCTGGTTTGCAGTCCTTGGGAACTTTGTTTCAGCTCTCAACGAATTTGTCGCGGATCGTTACTCATCATACCATTCGGTGTCTGAGTATCATGTATATGAATTCTTCAAGGTACCATGCCTATCTACTGTCTTGCATATTGTTTGGCATGTCACAAGACTACTTTGGCTTTTGGTGCTTTTCACCTTTGACAACACGGAATATAAGATTAGTCTGGCCAATCTATTAATGATCCAATATATGATATTTGCCCAACGGGCAGTGCCAAGTAATTAATAGCATGAGAGAGAGAGAGAGAGAGAGAGAGAGAGAGAGAGAGAGAGAGTTTACCTCAGTTGACAACTGAATGAAGATTTATGCAACTAAAGATTCAGTGCTCCAATTGGAATGGATTTACCGATATCTTCCACTCATTTGACGGGCTGATGATAAAAGAAACTGCTCTCTTCATTCCAGTTTAGAAGAAGAGTGTAACGTGATTCGGTTACTATTGGATATGGGAAATGGCCAATTTGGTTTTTAAGAATAAAAATAAAGAAAATTTGGAGTGGTAAATCTCCTAGTGCAACAACAACAACAACAACAACATACCTCCTGAATCCCACAATGTGGGTCCGGGGGAGGGTAAAGATACGTTAGACCTTACCCCCACCTGGAAGGTAGGGAGGTTTGCTTTCCGAAAGACCTCAAAAGAAAACAAGGGAAAAGAGTCAGATACGGACAAGCAAATCAAAACAATGCGAAAATGAGAACTAGGTAAATCTCCTAGTGCCTGATCAAAAAACACAAGGAATAGTTGTATTAAGTAAAAATAGGTGCCATATGATGCTTACATTTTTATTTTTTATTTTTTTTGGTAGTATTAAGTCTTTGAGGGAAGTGGACACAATTTGCAGAAGTTCAGGAAAAGGGAAGTAGAACTACTTTTTTATACGACAGATGGATGAGAAGATACCGTATCAAGGAGAAGGTTAAATTGAGTGTTCAATCCTTCTTTATTGAAAAATTGAGAGTTCAATCCCATTCTCCATTCTCTCTCAATGCAAAATTGATAAATTCAGGAAGAATTGAAGGTGCTATAAAAGGTAATGAGATTAAAGGGGCTTAATTAATTATGTTAGTAGAAGGAGAAGGGAATGGAAGATGAATAACAATTCAACATGAGCCACAGGGGTTCAAGAGCAGATACAATTAAGATGCTGAAGTAGTTATTGGGATTCTGGTACTTGTTATGATGGAGAAGCAAGACAATTTGGATAGTGGGTCAAATATGAATCTGGGTACATGATTTGACAATATCCTTAATGGTCGTGGAAGAGAATGCACAACCCATAATGACAGATATTGGGAAACTTTGGGAGTTGCTTGGGGTGGAAGTGAAGATAAGGCAAGGAGTTGTGACAGGTTGATGTAAGATGGCTAGAAGACAGATTAAGAGAGCAACAAAAAGAGATCAACTACAAGATAACAGCATGAGTTAAGACTTCTAAAGTGTGGTTTAAATTATGCTAGGTGGAAGTTATCTAGGTAAAAGGTTTTAGTTTGTATCAAGGAAGATAGATTGTGTTGCTAGGGTAGTATATTTTTGTAATAGGGTCATTTGGGGTCTGTGCTCTCATTGTTTTTGTAAGTAGACTTTGTTGAAAGCCTATTTGCATCTCTTGTAATTGGTCCTCCATTTGAGTGCTAATTAGTTTTAACAATTTATCCACTTTTACTATCAAAATATTAAGTGGGTGAACAAAGAAATTATAGTGAAATTTACGAGATGCTGTTCTAACTGAGGAGGTATCACTTGTTTTCTTAACCTTAATGTGTGTTCCTTCTCCTGCAACTTTGTGCTTTTCTGAGCTACTTCTTCTGTAATCATTGCAGATATGGAAATGCTCAAGAGATGAAGGTATTATTGGTTCTTTCCTTTCAGTTGTGTTATTTAGGTAGAAACAACTATTTCAAGGTGTTTTTCAACTTTTTTTCTCCTTTTATTTGTTCATTTCGGAATGGAGACATTTGGCATTGCTTTCTTTCCAATCGTTGTGATTAAAATGGTACTGATATTGAGGGTACAGTTTAGCTAGCTGAAGTGAGATTTATTCTATTTTATTTTGGTCATAATATTGCTACTAAGTTGCACCCAAGCGTGCGCCCTAGCGGTCAATAAAGTAAGGGGAAAACATGGAGACCAGGGTTCAAATCCTAGTAGAGTGAGGCCAAGATCTATGTCCTCCACCATGTTTTGCTCTTTTGTGATATATATGTACAAATATGGGTCATGGTCTAACCCCCAGCCACAATGGTGGTCTTTGTAAAAAATATGCAGTAGAGTTTAAAAAAACAGTAGGTGATTTTTTACCATTTGCCTAAACCTGATGGGCAGAATTATCCGGTACCTATGTTGGTGAGCTGTGTTGCTCGGACTCTTCAAAATTGTCGATGGGTGCGTGTCGGATACTCCAAAAGTAGTATACTTTTGGAGAATCCGACACGGGTGCGGCATCATTTTTGGAGAGTCCGAGCAACATAGCTGGTGAGAGATAGTAGGTACTCCGTGGAATAGTTGGACAATACCGTTGTCACAAAAAAATGTGATTTAAGTTCCTTCCATTGATAAAATTGTCACTGTGGTCTCATTTAATCTCGTTTTCCAATTAGATTTGAAAGTAATGCTTGTGCAATGGCTCAAAACACTCTGTCAAAGATGACCTACTGTGAATCCTATCTTGGCATTCTTTTATCACCTTACCTATATGATCACTATGTTATCCATTGAGGACCCTGCATTTGGAAGATTTCATTGACAAGTTTCTTCACTCTTTAAGTTAGTTTGAAAGCATATAAGGGATTAAAAAACCCCCACTTCCAAAGAGCTGAAATGAGACACTAAATACTTCCTCTTCTACATATTGTTCTTTACACCAAAAACTTAATGAAGTAATGACCTTCCATTGGATCTTCTGCAATGAACTTTCTCTGCCTTTAAAAATTCTGTCGTTTCTTTCCTTCCAAATGTTCCACCAAATGCTGGGAGGAACTGTTTTCCACCAAATCTTCTGACTCCTGCTCCCTCCCCTTCTTATCCAACAGCTTAGAAGTTCTGCAGTGTGTTCAGGCATAGTCCAGTTCACCTTAGCCAAATTAATGAACAATGCCCAGACTTGTGCCGTAACTTTACAGTGAAGGAAAAGGTGCTTGTTTGTCGCTAAGGCCTCCTTGCACAATGTGCATCTTGAAGCAATGTTTATTCCTCTTTTCTGCGGTGCTTCATGAGTCAAGCAGGCTCTCCAAGCTACCAGCCAGGTGAAACACTTAACCTTAGTTGGTGCCACACTCTTCCAAATGGATTTCCAAGGTCCTGGTGTCCTCCCTGAAATTTCAGTCAAACCCTTGTAGTACAATCTGTTCACAGAGAACAGTCCATCTTTATTATGCTTCCATGTCAATTTATCTGGCTCAAAATTAGTTCCTTGAAATCCACCAATTACTGTCAGTAGTTTTGCTACCCATGCTATTTCCCAATCATTTAGAAGTCTTCTGAAAACTAAATTCCAGCCTTGGGGAGACCACATCTCCTCTATTGTACTATCTGGATTTGTGCTTATAGAAAATAAGCTAGGAAACAGTAGTTGTAATGTCCCCTGTCCACTCCAATTTTCCTTCCAGAAAAGAATCTTGTCACCCCTACCCGCCTTGTAGTTAACATTTGCCTTCAGAGCCAGCCAGAAAGCTCTAATGGTCCTCCATACCCCCACACCATAGGTATTTGTCAGCTCATTTGTACACCATTTCCCGTTTTGGCTATACTTATGTTGGGTTACCTCTTTCCAAGACACTAAATATATTGAATTTCCTGAAACGACAGAATATCTTATTTTTTGAAATAGATTATAGGTGACAGTGTGAAAAGTGATTGCAACTAAGCACATGGACATGGAGTGTAGTGTACTGTAATTGGTGTCCTTTTCTAAGCTATTGTTTCCTTGGCAAAGGGCTAAAGAAAAGGAGAGGATTAAGGCTTTTGGTCATATCTGTTGCATCCTTTGCGGCTTTGCCTGTCTGCCATCCAGGCTTCAACTTTGAATGCTCCCAACTTCAACTGCTTGGAGTGCAGTCCAGCCTACTAGTACAGTTACCCATCTTTCTTTCTTCATCTTTTGTGTTAGTTTGCCTATCTCGTGTTCTGCAGTTTTTGCCTTTGCCGTCTTCCATCGCTTCTTCCTTCCTGCATTCTTTTCTCTTCTTCTTCGTCTTCTACTGCTCTTCTCCTGCGCCACTTTTTCCTCCCCAGTTTTGGCTCCAACCCTTTTTCTTTTTCTCTTCTTGCACATTTCTTCTTCTTCTTCTGCGTATGCTCCTCTGCCCTCTGCTCTTATGAACAACTATCTCTCTCCTGGTGTTTTGTTAATGTATTGTTTTGCCGCGCCTATGTTTCCCATTCCATAACTTCTGTTACTCTTTTTCATTTTAATTGACATTCATAATACTCTGGCTATAACCAGTAAAAAAGGTAGTTCGACTATAGAAAGGACTTCAATTGGCTATTGAAATTGTTAAATTTGAAATAAACAGACTGTTGCTGTTTGTGTTTTAGTGTAGCAATAACTGAGAACTTGATGGGTGTGGATTGCTGTAATTGATTTGGACATATGGCATCAGATTAATTTGTTATTGTTTCTTTACGTATTCTTTTAGTTTATGGATGTAGTATTTGTGTATGTGGTAATCCATTTGTGGTTCGACATGCATGGCATCTGTGACTGAACATTTCTGTTTTAACCTTACATAAATATGGTGGCAGCTGATATCCGCGTCCATGAATTCTTCAAGACTTCTTATTTCAAGACCGGAATTCATCCAATTCCCGGTGCTCGACAGACTCTTCAAAAGGTGTCTAGATTCTGTAACCTATCAATTGTGACGTACGTAACTTGTGGACCCTTTGGTTGCTTCAATTATTTGATACCCTTTGCATGGTGCATTTGCTTAGTAACTAATTTAACCAATGTTTTGATAGGTCCCGGCAAAACGCCATTAAAGATCACACGATTGAGTGGATTGAGAGGCATTATCCTGGATTATTTCAGGATATTCACTTCGGCAATCACTTTGCATTGAATGGGAAGTCTATAGCCAAATCAGATATGTGCAGGTATATATCATCAATCTCCTTTTCCGGGTTTGCTTTTATCTTTCTCTTTGTTCTATGATTCTGCAATGCCTCGCCATTTTCTGATAATGTCATAAAGCAGCAGATTGATACCCCGTCCATTTTGATATCTAGCTAGCTTACTGTTTTGTAAGTCTCATTATATTGGTATTCCTTAGGCCTTTTAAACCCTTTTTAATGTAACCTTTTTTTGACGTTACATACGCCATTTTTAGTTTCACACAATATTACAAAGCAGCAGATTGTTACCCCTTTGGTTTTAGTATCTAGCTAGAAGTCCATTCTGTCAGTCTCACTAGATTGTATTCTTAGACATGTGAAGCCGTTTATGAATGTATGCTGTTTGACTTACTTTAGATAACTGCTTGTGCTAGGTCCTTGGGAGCAACTGTTTTGATTGATGACAACCCGAGGTATGCTATCGAGTGTGCGGAAGTTGGAATCAAGGTTCTTCTTTTTGATTATGAAAATTCATACCCATGGTCCAAAAGTGAGTCACTTAATGGGCACCCCATGGTTAAGAGAGTGCACAACTGGGGAGAAGTGGAGCATCAATTAGCTTCATGGATAGTTCCCAGAAATTCCTCTCCAAAGTAGACTCGGAAAAAAAGAGAATAAAATGTAAGATTTGTATTCTATTTGACTTCATATTTGGAAAGCAATGGTAAACCTGGTGATCAAAGGGTCAAGCCTCTGCTGTTAAGAAGTTGGTAAACACGTTTTCTTCCATTTTGCCTTTCTGCTCTGTACAGATATAAAATCCGTCGAGTGTTAGTAACGAGACTTATTTAAATAGGTTAGAGTCGATGCCTGGACGGTCTCACTGTACTTGCAATCCATAAAGATAAAGACGATATTCTTGAAATTTATTTTCTAGTTGAAGTATGTGTTCTGTTTCTTTTGTGGGAATTTCACCCGGTAACCTTGCTATTTAAGTTATTTCCGGTTTCTTAGAAGTATTTTACTTGTAACCAGTGTTTGGCAAACTTCAGACAGTATTTGGCTTAGTTGCTCATCTGTTGCAAGGCTCAAATACACAATTCTTTCTGGTGATTCTAGGTCTAATATAAACACCAACAACCTCCAATCCAAGGAAAAATTTCACAATATAAGACAAAGTTACATTGGGAAAGTTAACAAAGTATAGAGTTGTCAAGGAACCTAGAGTGAAAGAGAAGCTAAGTATTTGTATAGCTCTAAAATACCAAACAGACAATTCTAGACACATCACCGGAACTGCCAATCGCATTGACAGGTAACAAGTGGAATTGGCGCTGTGTAAACTACTCTTGGTTTTGGACATGCAGGCAAACTTCAGATATTGGTGATTCAAATTGTTTAAAGCTGGGGAATAACAGTGTAACGCTTGGGATTACCCTGGGTATGTTGTTGTTAAATATTTGAAGTGATTTTGAAGCTATTATACTTACAAAGATCTATGTACTTCAACTATGTTTAAATAGCGGTCCTCAAATCGGCTTTGTGCATTTCTCCCACTTTTTTGGATAATTGAAAACAGCCTGAGGGATAGTCATACTAGGTTCAAGACTCTGGATAATGAACATATCCTTCATTTAAATACTGGACTTTTTATCTTCTATAGCATTCAAGTATGTGACATGCGCCTAGTTCACAAACAACGTGCTGCATGTTTACTGCTAGACCAGGGCTCTTATGTGCTTCTGTTTTTGGTGTGGTTGGAACAATAGAACCTCATAAAAAAAAAGTATTTATATCTTTCCTCAGAGTTGATGGCTCCTTTACTTTGCTGAGTTCAGTCATTGCTATTTGCGAGAGCTAGGGGAAATTTCCATCATGCCAGTGCAAGCAATTAAAATAACATGGTACAACACCTGCGAGTCTTGAGTAACTGCTCGGTTATTATTATTAGTTGTATCTAATAGAAATTCTTATCTACTGTAATATACAACTTTATTACTTTGGTATTAATCAGACTATTTACAGTAATATGACCATAGTTTCCCCTGCTTATTCTGATGAACAGGAAAACATCTTTGACACCCTTCAGAAAAAAAGAACAACTTTTTGATGTCAAATAAACGTCTGTATTAATTATTCAATCTTCTCCAGCAACTTGAAACCATATGCTTCCAAAATATCCAGTGCTGCAAATTTACAGAAAATGAACTATTTATGTCACTAATAGTTTCCATAATCACAACTAGAGCTGATAAATGATCAAAATAGACCGCTATATTAACTGCTGATATAATAAATAGAATGATTTCAACTTAAGCATACATAGAGTTCGTTCATTTGTTTGCTTATTCAAAAGGCAAGTGACTGTTCTATAAATATGTTGTTGAGAGGAACGGGTGGTTTACCCAGGGTGACAACAATTAATTGCACTTCCTTTTCCACACAGAATACATGAACTCTACATACAACATTAATTATCAAGCAAGAGCTTTTTAAAATTTTCTTCTGTTATATTTTGGCAAAAACAAAAGGAGCAATAACATGTATACTACTCGTTTGAGATAAAACATATACTATTCGTTTGAGATAAAATATATACTTCTCATTTGAAATAAAAACCAAGAACAAAATCACTACTTTCGATATTGGAAAAAATATTTTCCTATCAGCACCTTGGGTTCTTATCTTATTTGAGAATTTTCTTATGTTTAATCCAAAATCATTTACAGTGAGTAGTTGTCCTACATTAATAAAACAATTTCCTTAAATGGAAGCATATTTTACAACAATTACTGAGCCTAATCAAATTGTGTTTTTCACGATAAAACATGTTTCATTAAAATCATTCTGTATCATACCAAGCACACCTAATGTTAGAAAATCAAAATCGATTATTCATTTCTATGCCAGCAATGCATTATTGACAAGCATTTTTTCCTCCCTAGACAAAAATTAGAAACCAATGGTGCTGAACTACCTGGCTCATAAACTTCTGGATCAATGGGCCTTAGTACACCATTTGCTTTAATCTTGTTTGCAAGTAATAACTGCAATTGGAAAAAGAGAGTAAACTATGGCTTCATACATAACACAAAGCTACTTGTGATCATCAAACACAAATTAAAGAGGAGAATACCACAGCAGCAGTTGCGGCTGGAATCCCTACTGTAAGAGCCATTGCCATGGCGGTTTTCCCATTCTCTGTCCTTCCGTATTCCAAGAGTGTGGATCTATGGGTTTCAGCATGACCGTCTGGGTAGTCTACTACCACTTCATGGTGTAAAAGCACCATGTCCTGACACAAATGTGACATCAGTGGTAATCCAGGTCACTAGTTGCATGTAATAAGTCGACACGAAAAGTGATTCTGAGAACTACCTTCTCTGTGTTGGAGTATGCTAATCGCTCTTCCATGCGCAAGCATGTAACTTCAAATGGAGATTTGCAGGACGATGGTATTTCTGTAGGCTCTTGAAATCCCAAAAATCTATTTGGATGCAAAGTAAACTCCTTATCATTCAATCACAACCTTTTTCTCTTAAAGAATAAAAGCAGCACTTTACATTTTATACCAATATTTGTTTCAAAGAATATACACAGTAGATATTGGCCTTAGATAATAGTTTCAACTTACATAATTGTTTTTGCTGTCTTAACTGCAGTGTCCTTGTCTTTGCAATGCCCAAGAGCCAAGACCCTATCCGTGATGTATTTTTCATCAATTACTGATTCAGGAAAAATCTCTCCATCGCTTCCAAGAAGTCCAAGCAAAAATCCTCTGTGTGTGGGTCTGATCCCATCTTTAAGAATCAGAGTAGATTCGGTACTGAAGAACCCAATCTTGACAAGTGTCCCCATTATTTGACTAAAACCTGCAGAGAATATCAGTCCGTAAAAATCCGATGACAAGAAAGCAATCAAGTCTATTACTACCACAATCCCTAAGAATTGCCCACTTTGTATTTTTTAGCATTTATCTCACCAGTCTGGAAATGGGAAGGGAATAACTTTGTCATTTCAAAAATAATATTTAGAAGCAACATGAACTACGTTAAATGCTGAAGATATTATCAAGTTCAAACTAGGAACTATTTAAGAAAATTGTATTCAAAGTTTAATTTTAAAATTTCGAATAATATAAAATTTTAGACAAGGTTGTCCTTTACAAAAAATATTCCACATGCTTGACCAAGAAAAAGAATTAGGTGCTCCCATGTGAGTGCGTGTTATGCCTAAATAAAGAAAAGTTTCAGACGAGGTAGTCACACAATTCACAAGAATAGTTGACTTGCCAAAATCACAAAGCGGATTAACAATTTGAGAAGGGCGGTGTTTCAACTTCTTTTGAACATTTCTTTTTCCTTTTAATGTGTTATATTGATGAAAGTAGAATATAAAAGCCCTCTTTCTCGTGCAACCACATTATTCCCAATTTCATTTAAACCCTGGGTCAGAACTCAAGTCTCTTTAACCAAGAGCATTGTATGAAGCCCAGAAATGTAACATGCCTTCATAGCGTAGTGTTCCTCGAAAGATGGTTGATGCTTCTTCTCCTATGCCATATAAGTCTCCATACACTAAGGAGTTACGATTTGGGAGACACTCTAATGCAAAGGCTGGAAAATCAGGAATACGAAGCTTTGCAGCTGAATCATAAAGCCTCTGACCTGCATTTAAAATATTGTTAGTGAAGCAAAAGCACTTTAATATCAACTACCACCCATGCCAATGGCCCATGAAGGGTGAAGATGACTTAGGGAGATAGCAGTTGGAATTTTGGAATTTTGGAGATGAATAGCTATTAATTTTGGCTGCAAGAGACCAAAAAGTTATAATGATTAATGAGGACATAAACTCTTTAAGATTGTCCAAGGATACATAGGAACCTATCATCTGCATAGTACAGAGGCAAGTAAAAGTAGATTCGGAAGTTGTTTTAGACTTTAAGTACAGTACTTCTTCATGGGATAGAAATAAAAACAGTTCTTATGCTAAACAACTCACCTTCAACATGGATAATTTCCCCTTGATATCTATAGGCTGCTCGATTCCACCCAGCTCGTATAGCTCCGGCTGGACTCCAACTAGATATTGTTTCAACATAACAAAATTAATCAATGAGTAGGATGATTGAGACGTAAAATCAACATGGTAGGGAGAATACTAACAAGTAAGAGCTAACAGAGATTATGCCTACTTCACTAATAACCAGAAAAGTAATATAAAAACTAAGTACCACAAAATGGAATGCGGTAAACATCCGTGTGAATATATTATGTTCAGAAGGTTACAGAGGATAATAGATCAAGTGAATGAACATAATAATTATCCGCTTTCTGTGTACACGGTCTTAGATTGGGAAAAAGAGAAGTTACTCTCTAGTTCAAAGGTTAGTTGAGACAGTTTAATCACTAAGGAAAATGGAAATTCTGAGGAAGTTTGGAGAGGCCACTTTATGTGCTTTTGGTTTGCAAGAAGTGCCAATGAAGAAAGCAGAAGAAATACCCCACAACTTTTTGCAAATATGTCATATCAAGAATACGCAATGGAGCTTCTCAATATTGACAAGTTAACCTTATTGAATCAACATTCAATTCAATTAGAAGGCATACCTGAACTTATAAGCTAATGGGTTGTTAGCAGCAGCCGGAGAGGGAAGACCACCACAGTAAGAAACGAAAGACCTAATCTTTCCCTTTGCTGCATGGGCTTGGTTGATCATTTTCATCGCCATCATATGATCTACAACATAAAATAGGTGCCACTAGTTAACCTAAGATTGGTAAAAACATACTTGTCTTCTCAAGAAAGACTTAGACTTAATAATACAAATTTACAGCAGCAAATATATTCTTCACCAGGCACTCACAATTCAGCTAAAAGATATAACATTTATCTCAGCAATTTTCTATGATACATCTCGAGCATTCTCCAACCCATGTTGTTTCATTTTTCTGATAATCCCAAGACTTGTTAATATATCTTATTCATCTCCAGTTACAACTACTTTAACCACTTCAACTAAATTTAATTCAATTGACATAGTTTTAAATGCAGGGAAGAGGAGGCAATTAATATAGGGTAGTATTAGGTTAGAGTTGTAATTTGACGTCTTTCAGATGAGAAAAAGAACAAAACCACACTTTTGTTCCGGTTTAATTATTTGGTGAATTTGGAAATTTTCAGTCTGGTAATTGGTGTTTAACAATAGTTATTGCTGTCTCAAATAATTAGCTACATTCCCAAATTGGGAAGCGTTACTAGAGAGGGAAAGGGGAGTAGTACCTAAGTAGGAATTACATCCTTCTTAATAATTGCAACTCTATATATATATTTTTCTGGTCAACACTGTACAATCTGCCCCTTGGTATAGATTATTGGATATTTTTGTGTTTCCAATTTTTATCATACACCTCGTGTACGAGAGTTTGCCCATTTTCTTTCAGTTGTCAAGTAACCTTGCACATCAAAAAAAAGTAGTCTGCCTCAGGTATCTTCAACTTCGATAAATAGTATACTTATAACACACAGCATTTGGAGGATCATAACTTATTATTATTATTTTTGTGATAAATTTAGAGGATCATCTTTTATTATATTCAAGCTATAAGAAATGAACCTGGATAGCAGCAAATAGAGTCGGAAGCTATCCGTTTAGGAATAAAGCATCCACAAAAGAGAATTGCCATATTCAGAATCTTAGAAAGTGATTCCAGATTTCCAGGTGCTCTTAGGGTGTGCCTCTAGCATCCTTAGTTAAAATTTCCCTGAGGCTATTGCAGTACCACATGTCTCTATGTACCTTAATGAGCTATCTATTCCCCGGGAGGACTACAGAAATTAGTGACACCTTTAGTGGGGAACTTAACTCTCTCTCTCTCTCTCTCTCTCTCTCTCTCTCTCATGCTTATATTCCATTCCCTAAGGGCAGGGGCGGATCTACAGTAGCGGGTGTGGGTTCTCGGGAACCCACATCCGCTAACGTAGGTCTTATTATTATATTGAAAATTATAGTCAAGTATAAGTATTTTCAGTTTGGAACCCACAGCTAAATGGCTGATGGTTCAATGGCAAAGAGGGGGAGAACTGAAGCGGGTTTTGTCCAGATTGTACGCGGGATCAATTCCTGTTGGACTCATGTTTTTTAATTCAAATTTACTTCTGTTGTTTTTCCAGCAAGAGAGTAACCCCACGTTTCTTCTTTTTAAGTCAAATTTGCTTCTTCTTTTTTCCATCAAAAGAGTAACAGTAACCCCACTTTTATGGTATGATCTAATCTATGGTTAATTCTGCCCTACTTGTTTTTTTTTTCTTTTTCATTTATGCAGGACAAAGGCATTCTCCTCACAACATACGACATTGGTTACTTCTCTCGTTTCTTTTTCCGGAATGCTGTGATTTACTTGTGGGACTACACTAGGTATGTTGTTTTTTTAATTTTTTTTTTTTTTTTTGGGGAACCCACAACCTTAAAATCCTGGATCCGCCACTGCCTAAGGGTAGAGGAAGCCAGATGGTAAGATCACACTCTAGATACCAATGCAGGATAAAGAGATAGAAACTGAAGCTTTCAGAAGAGTGGACAAAGAATTGAGAAATTGAGAGTATAATCAGGATAACAGATGTAATCTTTGAAAAGTCTTAACTGGAAAACCAGTTTGCAGATTTTATCGGAAACTCCTCTACCCAGTCTTTTGTCTTTATACCCATCAAGGTCGGGACGATGACATGCGTTGCTTTATTATCCTCTTTCATTCTGTCTTTTGAAATTCTTTTGCTGTTTTTGTATAAGGATTTATACGGATGACGATGTATATTGCTAAAAACGTTTTAATGATTGTCAACTTAGTAATTTTCTTCACATGCTCGTCTTTTAACCTTTTTATCTTTTCCACTACTCAGAATATTCATCTATCTTGAATATCTTTAAGCATCTAAAAATTGAAATTGCTCAGCTATTTGCCACTGCCCACTGGGACCTTACTTCATGTATCAGGTCTTACCCTCACCTCACGCTTTTGTGTTTATAGTGTTGGAAAAAGCAAGTTCAACATCTAAACATGTTTACTTGCCGGTTTTTTAAATTCGTTATGCTTACAGGTTCATAGTTCATCCATCCTTCTTCAATTGAAAGGGCTTTATCTTGAACTTTTTAGTTCCTTCACAAGCTCAATCACATCTTCCATTCATTAGAAGATTTCCTCTTTTGCTCATCATAGAGAATAGGCCCTGAAGCAGACAGCCTTCCTTTTCGACTTTTATATGGATGGATGAAAGAGGTAATAGTGTGCATTCTTTCACGGAGACATTATACTTTCTACTTTCTTGATGACTATAACTGAACAAAGTGATAGAAGGTAACTTGCAAATGCAGTACTATTACCATAGGTTATGCACAAGCACATTCAGAGGAAATTTCATATCATGAAGAAGCTTCCAACAAATTCATTGATGCTCTTATTCAGGTTAGTTATATAACAGAGAATAAATTTATCAAAACAAAAAAGAACGAAAAACCTATAGAACATTTAATTTTCTCGGGTAGGTTACCTATTCCTGGGTCCAACCCCATTTCACCAAGAATAGTAATTCCAGCAGATTTAGCATCTTTGTCTAGCTTTAACATAGAATCATCAACGTAGCTAGCTGTGACAAGATGTTTCTTCAGCTGCATCAGGAGAATTGGAGTTACATTATAGTAGGAGTAAACCAGGAATTCAGGTGACTAGGAGAGTTTGATAGATATTAGCTTTGAACATGGAGCTTTTCTTGAAAAAATTGTAAAGATTTTACGATTTCTTGGCCATGGCATGGTGCATTTTATTGGATATAACTCATAAAATTATTAAAGATTCATTTGTTTCAGTATTTAATCTAGGGAGAGTGCTTTTTATGTGGTTTGGGCCTGTTAGGTTTTACGTTGTTCACCATCCTCCGACATCTTCAACGGGCTTTTGAACCCATAGACTTCTAATGAAAATTCAAGAACTGAAATTAAACTGTCTCTTCAAGAGGCAGTCAACACTTGCACTTTGATCAATTTTTATTAGTTTACGTTGATCTAATTTTACCATTCATCACGGCCCTGGTCATTATGCGTATATGATAGGAATCTGGACATGTATAAAGAAAGGAAAACAAATACCTCAATGCATGCTTTTGCTACAATACCATGGCAACTTGGAGGTAGTAAGCTGATGACAACATCAACCTGCTTGATGACACGATTGACAGCGTGAGACAATGCTACTTATTACAACATACATAACTTCAAGGAGACCAGAAAAGCCTTCTGCAATCGTCCAGTACTTCTAACACTATGTTTAGTATTTGAGAAGCTTCAAAACACAATCCGTACAGTTTCCACTACCACAGATTGTCTCAAGGTTATTTTTCCTCAAAGAGAATATTTCACCGCACCAGGCAATGAAAAGACAATACCTGTGAGATACAACTAGAAAGGGACTCGTGACTTGTAATGTCAAGCTGAACCGCTTTTGCATTTGGAATACCTTCAGTAACCTGTACTACTGAAAGACGATTAGTGATGCAAAAAAAAAATAAATAAATAAATAAATAAATAAAGGCTATAAAAGTGAAAAACATAGAGCTTTAAGCATAAAATGCAAATGTTAAATGAAACTATATTGTCTATCAACAAGATATGCAACAATTGAAAATGGAATAGATAATTAATACCTAAATAAACAACAGATCGTCACTTCATGCTGTAACAAAATCCCAGCGTACACAAGAAAAGAACTGACAAACCATAGTCAGGGACACAGGGCCAGGGAAAAAAAAACACTACATTTCAGAAGCAAAGCTGACGGAAAAACAAAATGGAGAGGAGAATCAGAGAAGTGAACTCAGGAGGATCATATGCTGTGGGAAAAAGACAGAACATAATAAGAAATAAATCTTACACAATCTCAAAAACTATAATATTAGGACAATGAAGACACGGACTTATTTGAAGATTTGTTGGTGAAAAAGTACTGTCAATTTACAGAACTGAAATCACGAGGTTCCTATTTTATTAAGAGTGGTATACGAAGTTGCATGAAACTTGATATACAAGTATACCTCTTCAGCGTCCTTCAAGTACAAAGAAGCAACAATCACTTGAACACAATTTTGCTCTTCAAATTCAGCAGTTATAGATGATTTCAACCATTGTCTAGATGACATGCTACCGATTGATGCTAAAAGTTCAGCAGCTGGTCTGCAAACCCGACCAGCACCTAAAATTAAGACCTTCTTTACATCACATATCTCATCTATGATGCTTTGTTGGAATTCCCCAACCTTCAAAGATATCATGTTGTTTTCATTTTCTTGAGATCCCAAAGAGTTGCTTGAATTAGCAAGGGAAGTTAAAGAATCAATTATTTTATCTAAAACAGCTTTATCTTCTGCTCCAACCTGTCCAAAATAATGAAAGCAAAAAGGAAATAAGAGTCATCAAGTTTCACATCATGTAGAGGTAAATATGCATGACTGGAGAAACCACAAAAGAAACAAATATCTTAATCTCCCCCTTAATCAAGAAAAACATGAAAATCCCAAGTTTTATTTTGACATGGAACAATCAAACAAATATAGTGGAAGTGCAGCTTTAAGATTTATCAACAGGTAGCTGATGGTTTTAAAGTGATACCAGAAAGTAATCGGTTTGTTTCGTTTTTGTTTCTGGATACCCTGACAGCCAATAGAAAGATCCATGCAATTATCAGGAGAAATGTGCACTGCTAGTCTCTTTTAGACTATCTCGGAAAAAGGAGATTGAGATGTCAGAAATTTAAACTCTCTTATGCCACATCTAAGAAGCTCTATTCCTTCAAAATATTTTAGCGTAAGAAAAGAAATCCAGGCCCTGTAGATGCTTGGCGATTTTTTTCACATAATCATGATAATGGACTACAACAACAACAACAACAACAAGCCCAGTATAATCCCACCATGTGGGGTCTGGGGAGGGTAGAGTGTACGCAGACCTAACCCCCACCTTGACAGGTAGGGCGACCTTGACAGGTAGGGCGAGAAGTACAAATAATTTTACATGATCAAAGAGCAGTATTTATGTAGCTTAGTTGTATTCATTCGTGAGATCACTTCTCCAACATATATAACAGTTCTAGCATGAAAACAGAAGTACGATAAAGGCAGAGGAGATGTCCTTGAAGAGCACTAGGAAGTGAAACTGCAGCACTTCTATCCCTCTGCATTATGGGAAGAGTAATGTGTTGAAAACCCACAGAGATTCAGGCTACCAGGACGGATATATGATCTGTTCCTAACCAAGGGTTAGCAAATATAGTGACAACAAGCACTTTTTTTTTTTTTTTTTTTTGGATTTGGGGTGGGGGGGGGGGGGGGGGGGGGTGTTGTTTGGCAACACTAAAGACTTGAAGACTATGCAATGTCTGTTTCCTATAGGTGTTTGGTGCATTTGGCTAGAGCATGATGCTAGAATATGAGTACCCCTCCAGCATATGTGGTGAGATATTGGCTTCTTTAATGGTGTATGATTGCAGGGTTATTTTTCAAATAACAGCTTTCATGGATCTTCAAAGAGACTGGAGGAAAATAATTTTTACAAGTTCTGAAATTACGGACAAACGCCTTAACATAAGTTTGTAGACTCTACAAATTTTCTTATGTTAAGGGAATGACTTTCATTCCGACTCTCTTTGATCTGAACAAACATTCTTCTCATAAAGAATTGCATTTACATGTATAATAACATTCCTTGTCTTATAAGGTAAAACTAGATTAAAAATAAAAGTAACCTCAAGTTCTGAGTATGACGAAGCACTTGTCATTTGACCAACTTGGCACTTCACCAAGTGGAAGGAGCCACCTGCTGCTTCAATAATATCCAATGCCTCGTTTATGAGGAATTTATCAAACAAGTGACCACTTAGAGATACCTGTCAATTTCAGATGATGGAGTACCAGCATAAGAAGATAAAACCATGAAGGAAATAAGAAAAGTACATATTTCATTCTTAAGTCAGCAGTGACTAGTAACAACTAGTTGCAGTTGCTGATTAAAGAAGTAAATTCAGAACATGTAAGAAGACTCAAATGCCCAAGACCCCATCTAATAGCTTGTTTGACCAAGTGTGGAAACTAAAAGCTCTTATTTTACAAAAATAAAAGCTTATTTAGAGATTTAGGTGTTTAACCTAACTTCTGGGGACACAGTAAGTGCTTTTGAGGAGTTGTTTTTCTGCTATAGAGATAAAGTGGGAAGAAATAGCTTCTCTTTAGAAGTAGAAGCAAAAGCTTTTTCTAATTTTTTCAGGAGAAAAATATCCCTAACAAAAATTCAATTTATCAAACTATCACAACAGTAGAATAAGATCTAGCCTCATATAATGTCGACAAGACATCTATGACCAAAGTCTCATAAACATGCTCCTTGTCTCTATTTTGTGATTTTTTTTTTTAACTAAATAAAGTTGAAACACTTAATTATTGTCTTTAATAATAAGATTTCAAATCATTTATCTATCTAAATAATACTAATCGAAAATGAATTTTTACATGTCTTTTTCATAACTTGATGCTCAAAAGCGCATCTGAAAGATTGGCCAAAAGCAAACTGCTTCTATAATACTTGCAAAAAGCATTCTTAAATGATTTAGTCAAACACAGACTGCTAGACTACTACTATTTGAAAGTACTTTCTTGAAAACTCCATTTGGCAAAAGGTACTTTTCAAAATAAGAAAATTTTGAAAGTTTGGCCAAACTGGATAAGCTTACTACATAAACAAGACTAGTCTTGGATTACGGTGGCCTATTCCCCTAGAAAACCTTTTAAGTTTCGAAGTCATGCCATTTTCCTCTTCTTCAAACCCCTTCTCGTAACAAATGAAACACAAATACAAAACTGCATATCTGTATGTTCAATTAATAATAAAAAAGAAATTAAGAATATATCGGAATTTACCAATACGGTGTATTTCCTCCCGTTAGCATTGGAATTAGAAAGAACTATCGAAGGGTCACTGCCAATCAAAATATAACAGAACATCATCATTACGTCATTAGCATACAAGCTACTTCATATCAGCTCCAGAAAAATAATTTCAACGCGCATGTTACATGCTTTACCAAAATTATAGAGATCAAAGCAAACTGAAAAGCACATAAAAAGTTGAATATAATTTCATCTAGTGCAAGGATACACAACTTGGCCATGGATGATGGTATCAAAAGAGACATAGTTATCTATCATAGTTACAAAAGGGATTTTGTAGTAGCTTCACTCTAGTTGAGAATTTGACCTATAATTGGTTGATGATTACAGTATTCAAGACCAGAAGTCACTATTGCCCACAACAATTCCACACGTGAAAGTTGACCAGCGCATGAATTGTGAAGCTTCAAAAATTATAATACGGTTTTGAAAGGGATGAAAAGAGAGATAATAAAGAATGAAGATAGCATGAATGACTTACTCTAGATCAGATTTCCGCATCCGAGGTATGTAGTCATACAACTGAGTAAGACTTCCGTGATGGGCTATGCAAGCTCTCTTTAGGTGTGCAGGTAACTCCTCAAGATTTCTAAAGGAAGCTAAGCTTACAGTAAAGTGGGACAAAATATCACCGAAATGTTGTGATGCCTATTACATGAAAGACGCATAGCTACAGATATCATAAACTCATAAATATATATAGACAAGTAAACAACTCTAACTGTAGCCCTTGATACTGAGATTACCTCTTTTGCAAACTCAGTAGGAAGAATATCAACAGCTGAACAGATCACACCTTTACCTTCTAGGTCATAATGATATGAATCACTGGAAGGTTCATACCTAGGAGCCATGGTTAACAAATTATAATCACCAGGAAAGAATTGTATAAGTGCATTGCTGTAAATTAAATTGGAAATGAACATAAGATGCTGAGTAAAAGAAATGTTTCCAGATATGATGATGGAATGTGGTTTGTGAGAAACTCAAGAGAAATACCATTAAACTTAGTACAAGGCGTTGAACCTATTACTCTAACCATGCCTAGGATAGGGCTGGTAGCATTTGGAAAAATGCTCTTGATGAATGCTAGTATTGTGAGAAAATTAAATGGCCTAAAACATATAGATATACAGATGAATGTGCGATTCAAGTGCTCCAACTGATTATAATTACAAATTTCTTGTGTAACTGTATATGGACTTTAGGTTATTCAACCTAAATGTGTTTCCTATCTTTCCCATTTCCTTTTTGAAAAAGAAACGCGACACCATTAAAACTGCACCCAAACGATCTGAGTTTCCAATAAATTCTACGAAATGAGGAGCAGTGTAAAAAGTATAAATGGAGGTAGAAAACATATCATCCAATACAATAGAATCTTCATAAAAATGTAATACTTACCTGAAAAAAGGTGAGTCTATTGATGTAGTTTGGTTGATAAACTCGATCGAGCCTCCCACATCACAAGTTATGTCACAGATTCCAACAAGTGGGCATCCATTTCTCATAAGGTTTTGAATCTGCTCAGTAGTCAACAACCTAGGAAACCTTTTCTCCCAGTACATACAATTTACTGGAAGAAACGAGGAGAATTACCAAACTTGCAGTTTCACAAAATTGCTAGAGAGCATTATAAAAGAGAATTTCAAAGACTTCTTGTACTAGGTACAGTAGAAATTTTGTAATGAATTTCAGTAACATAAGAATGTCAAAACTGTCAAATTGATACAATTACTTGCATAAGATGTCAAAACCATAATTTTTATAAATAATTTTTGCTTTTACCAACACTAATAAGAAACTCATAAAAAGATGAAGAAGAGACTATATTTCCATTTATTAATAATACACCAGAGGCTAGTGATTTAGCGTAAGCTCTAGGATGATGAGTCCTACAGTCAAGCATTTAAAGCCTTGATTCACTCAGGAAAATAAATGCATGCTCAAGTCTAGAAAATGAAAGTTTACAGTTTGGTTAGAATGTATCAGATTTGGTCAGACCACGGCAGGTAATACATAAGACTAGACACTGAAATAATTTTGCCAATGAGTAATTAGAATATGAACAGCAAATGTCTCATCATCACTGACCTACAACAGATGCATAAGGTGCTACTTTCTCATGGAAAGCAGGTCTGTATTGCTCTGGATGCGCATAGTAATCAGCCTGAAAGAATTACATGTCTAATGTTAGCATAATGCAATAAGATAACATTATGGCAGGCGAAGAACTTGGATGCTTTCATTTTCAATAATGTTAAATCAAAAGGTACCAGAATCAATGCGCACAAACTCAAAATTTGATCTCCCTTTCCCATTTTTAGCTACAAATACCACCAAATTTACCAAAGCTAAAGAAGGAAAGACTCCTTGCTATCGTTATTCAAGTCTACCAACAACAGTGACTTTTTGAAGTTTTCAACAGACAGAAATATTCATCACTGACATAAGGAAAGCTATCCAGTTCAAACTTCAAGGAGCCCTCGAGTCTGTTACTGGGTAATAAGTGGAGCAGAATTTGAAATTAGCAGTATTGTTCTGTCAATACAATGTCTGATACTAACTCATTCAAAGCACAGCAAGGTTCAGAACTCTAATGTAGAAGTCCAGACTATATATAACGATCATGACATAAGAGGATACATTCCATTCTTGAATTTTGGCAGTTGATTTATTTACCATTTGTTATATTGCACCACTATTTTACTTTTAAAAAGTAATGGACATGAAAACAATAAACACAAAAGATTAAAGAAAGGTAATCATACTTCTAAATTCTAAGAGTATGTACCTTATCAAAGGATTTTACAGGATCTGAATGTTCCACCATGTCTTGGCAGGTCGTTACACAACCATACACTTGAAAGATTCTCTTTGATGGCTGTTTTGCTTGAGTAAGATCCTTGGCCTACACATGACAAACAGATTTCTCTAACACAAAGTTATGAAATTTTCTAACTATTTGAAGTACAAAACAATAAGATTTGACAGGACATGAAGTGTCTTAAAAGATCATTGGCATTTCAGTATCTTTTTAAAACAAAATTGGTACAAAGAAATCAGATTTTACACTAGGTAAAATTTAACAATTCGAGAACCACCGGTGAAACAGTTTCTCCAAGTGTATAGAAATCACAATTTTTGGAGACAATTTTGATAATTTATTTCAATGGAAATAAAATTAAAGGATGAAGTTTCATGTTAAACTATTAGTAGACCAGATAATGATCATATAATAAGGTTTATACTCTAATACTTAAATATAAACCCCCAGCTACCCATGTAGCTTCAAGGTGTTCCCTTCTCAACAGATGAATATAAAATTATACCTTGAGCTCTGGTTTCAGAAAGTTTGTAAGAAACTCAATAAAACAGTGAAGCAATATATCAAGTACATTTTTTTAAGCATGTATGCTCAATCTTACCGTCTCATGTAGTTCTGAAAGTTTTCTTGGATCCACAAATGTATGAGGAAGAAGCTTAAAGATTTCTTGTGCACCACGAGACACTACAAAGGATAAAAGATATATAATGAGAAGTTTATGGAATAATCCGGTGAAAAGAGTGAATCAAGGAAAGAGGTGAATAGAATATATCTTGAACTATATAGATCAATAAACTGCAAGTAGTGAGCCTAAATTACTATCCACAGTACCGTTTCCAGAACCAGTGAAAACAAAAACAAGAGGACAGATTCCGGACGGAAGTCCCATGGTCGCTATCTCTTCACCAACAGAAATTACTGCAGCCTTAGCAGCAGCCAATGAAGAGTACATGTAAGATGAGCCGAGTGAGAGAAAAGGTGTTGAGTAGCCATGACTGAGATACCCTGACATGTGCATCCTTACGTATTAGGAAAAAAAGACAGAAGCGCAAATGAATAAAAAGAAAAGATAAGAAAGAACACACACGCTCACACATTTACCGGAGTCTCAAAGAAAATAAACAGAAGGGTCTATGCTCATATAAAATTCAACAAGCAACTATTCATGAAATTCAATAAATCTTTTCAAGTTACACACAAGATGCTTACAAAGTCCTAATCCATGAAGAAAATCAATCATTCCAGCTCTACCAGCAAAACGTCCAAATGCAAGTAACCTCTTTCCAGTGTCTTCAACTATGAGCTCATAGTCGAACAGAGATGCCCTCTCAGCTAAGATCTAAATATCAATGAGAATGTTAATCTTCGAGGAGAAAATCCCCACCCCTGTTCAATCATTGCTGACTAGAATTACAGCTGCATACCTTATCCAGCAAGGGCATATTTTCCTTTTGCGCCTTGTGAGTATGGGAGAAGAAGGCATAGGCCCTATCAGGAAGAATCATCTCCAACTGCAATTTAAGTTAAAGAATCATCACCTCAAGAAGCAAAACAGAACAATTCAATCAGAGTTTTTTTAAAAAAAATATTACCACCTTGGGCTGTTTGATACCCAAGATGAGACCACATTGGGACAAGTCCTCTGATATCTCACATCCAACATCCCCGTAGAGAGCATCATGATGAACGCGCTTCGTGGATGGCTGCACAATGATGCGTGACACTCCAGTCTTACCTCTGCCACCATGCAGCAATCGAGCACAGTGTGAAGGAGTCAGAGGAGCCCGTCTTTCCCACTTGTTGGTCGCCTCTGAGAGGATGCCAACAACTCCATTTCCAAACATTATCAGTTGCCAACTATGTCTTGATCAAATTTTGGCAAATTAATCTGCATCCAAAACAAAGAAACAACACAAATATTGAAGACATTAGCATCAACTGATCTTCAATTAATCAGAAACCAGCTACTCCAAGTTATAGCCTGTTTGGCCAAGCATCTAAAATCAGCTTATTTTGAAAAGTGCATTTCAAAAAAGTATTTCTAGTGAGAAGCAATTTGTGTTTGGCTAATCAATTTGCAAAGTGCTTTTGAGCCGCAATTAGTGTTTGGAGAAAATGTTTTCCAATTTTCTCATGTTCAGTTAGTCAAAAAATTTTGGAAAACATTTTCTCTAGGAAAATAAGTTCCTTAAAAATGAGGAAAATGACTTCCCTTATGGAAGTAGGGAAAACAAGTTCCACAAGTAGCATTCGACATTGATTCTCTCCTCCCACCCTTGAACGCACTTCATCTTCAACCCCACCTGCCCTCACCACCCAACCCACCCCATATTATTTGTCTAAATTATATACAAATGTTTTTAGGATAATATTTTTTGCTTACATACCGAACATAAGAAAATAAGTAAGAAATCCACTTATTTTTCTGGAAAACATTTTCCTTCATACTGAACACACCCGAAGTGTTTTTTTTTTTTTTTTTAACATAGTAACAATTTCAAAGTTGAGGTATTTTCTCAAAAGTGCTTTTTATAAAAGTACTTTTGGAAGAAGCTATTTCAGCTTCTCAAAAATAACTTCTGCTTCTACTCAAAAAATATTTTTTCTTCTCCTAAAGCTTGGCCAAACACCTCAACTTTGAAAAAAATTACCTCTTTGAAGGCAAAAAAAGCACTTTTGGCTATTAATCTCTTGTAAGCTATTCTAGTACACTCAGAGCAAAAGCCTAACTAGAAATCAGATGAGGATTAATTTTTGACAGGATCAGGTGGAATTAACTGAAATAACCAATATGGTCACTCTTATTTTTGCTAAAATTACAACATAAAATTCACACAGAAGTTGCAAACTTACAGAAATCCCCTATTTCACTATTCCTGCTAATTTCATATCAACTAGGCAAAAAGAAGAAAAAAACCTCCCTACAATCTTACACTGCAGCACAACACACACACAAAATGAATTAAACCGGAAAAGGTGAAGGGCGAAAAGTAGAAAATTAAAGGAAAAGGGAATCCATTGAATATACTTGAGAAACTTTTTACCTGACTTTTAAACTAAGTGTACTGAATCTTTTCTTTCTCTTTCTTCTTCCTTTTTGACCTTTCTTTAAACGTGAAGTCTATAATGGAGAGCATAAAAGTTGTAATGGTGATCAGTGTATTTATGGTGTATCAATCTCTTTAGTGTACAAGATATATCACCAAAACAAGCAAGTAAATTACTACATCAATAGGATTTTTGATTGGTTCAATTTTAGAAAAATAGAGATAGTGATGACTGGTAACTGACGTGTCGTTATGATCAAAACTGGATTGAGACCAATATCTTCTTTCAAATCGTTATACGTCTTTTTGTCTAACTAACGTAACCGGCCAAATGTTTACGTTTCCTTTTTTTTCCGGTAATAATAATAATGTTTACGTGTCATTCACTTCCTTAGAAAGTCCTTTGTCTTTTTCCTCTTCTACGTGAACTGAACTGTTAAAGATTTTTTGTTTTTTGTTTTTCCTTCGTCCCCTCTTTATGTCATCTGAAAGAGATGGGTACTTACTTTTTGGCCTTTTGCCCTTTCCACGTGAACTAAACTACAAGAGAAAAATTGACAAAAATAGTTCCTCATGTTTGAAGGTAAGTTCAAAATAGATCATGGTGTACGGATGTTTTTTTACAAGTAGTGTCAGCAATACGTAAAAGAAGTGTTGAATGAATCACTATAATGATATCATATTATAAAAAGACAACTCAAATCATATTAATAAAACTCATTCCAAGTACATTATTACAATTCTCCTCGACGAGATTTCATCTTTTGAAAGGTATCCATAATAGTCTCATTAGAAATAGTACTAAATACTTCTTTTTCTGTATAAGGCACCAAACAACCACTCAAAAGCTCATCATCCATTTGATTTCATAAGTCAGTCTTAATCAACTTCGTAAAGAAGTTCTTTCAACTATAAGCAGTAGAAGCGATGGAAAGTAAAGCAAATTTCACTAGTCGGAACACGAGAGGATAAGTTCCATGATTCTTTGTCTCTACTAGTTTCTTGGAAAAATCACAAAGTCCCTTAAGATCGGGAAACCTTTTATCATGACCACGGACATCAACAATATAATTCTCGTTCGAAAACGGAGGTCAATCCTAGCATGTTTATCAAAATCATCACGATACAACTCAGCTAATCTCAATATTTTTTCAATGTTAAACCTTGAAAAAGAGTCGAGTGGGTTCAAGCAAGCAATTCAAGAAGCAAATCGATTGTCCTCATCAAAGCGATTATTGAGTTCTTGGTGTTGTTAATCAATAATTTTATAAAATATTGCAACTTGGTAGCGATGTAAAACAACATACTCAGCAACTCTCCGACGTGATCTTCCAAGGATAACATAAAATTCATCAAATTTAGGTATCGAAATATCATGCTTGATACAAAATTTAGATACCTCATCAATAAGTGAATCCCAACCTTGTTCTCTTAGTTTTTGCAGTCGCCCCTTTGCCACTCCAACAAGTAGCATGGCATTTGCAATGTCTTGCTCTTTCTTTTGAAAAGCTGCATTAAGCTCATTTGTTATTGCTAAAACAGTGCGCATGAAGTGCAACATGAAGACAACCTCAAATGTTAAACATGCTTTAAGATATCCCTTTGCCCTACACTTTTCTTCAAAACGGGCATTAACAGCAATAGCATCAAGTACATCAATAATAGGACCAAACATAAGATTTTTTTGGATTTTTTTTTTAAAGGATTTGTAGTGAGATCCCCATCTAGTATCACTGGCTCTAGCAAGACCTAAATCTTGATTCAAACCCCTACCAGTTTCAAGCTCGCCTCATTTAATGCTTCTTCAATTTCTTTTGCTTGAGATTCACGAAGTTCATCTCTACGCTTGAAAGAAGCTCCAACCATATTTAATATATCAGAAACCAACGATAAAAGTTCTTGCACTTCATCACATCTTCTAGAAATCGCAGCAAGAGTTAACTGGAGTTGAGTTAACTGGAGTTGATGAGCAAAACAATGAATAAAATGAGCAGCTTTACTTTCTTTTTGTATCAAGATTTTAAGCACATTTAAATCTCCTTGCATATTGCTTGCTCCATCATAACATTGTCCACGTATATAAGATGGGCTTAAAGAATGTTGAGCAAGTAAATCACAATTTCATTTCTTAGGGACAAAGCACTAGTATCACGAACATGAACAATACCAATAAACCGTTCCATTACACTCCCCCTTCTATCAACATACCTCAAAACAATAGCCATTTGCTCCTTACATGACACATCACGAGATTCATCAACTAATATGGAAAAGTAATCATCATTTAAATCCTTAATGATATACTTAACTGTTTCCATCTTACATGCAGTGATAATATCCCTTTGAATGTATGGAGAAGTCAACTGATTATTCTTTGGAGCTTTTTTAAATGCATCAGCAATATTATCACATCGTTTAGTATACCACCTAAGAAGTTCAATATAGTTATCTTTATTAAAAGATGATTCATCTTCATGATGCCCCCGAAATGATAATCCTTGGTTCAAAAGATATCTTATCACGTCAATTGCAGCTTCTAAACGATTTCGGTATTCCAACTTTTGTTGATCAGACTGTTTAGCAAGTACACTTTGAATGGATTGTTTTTGTCTCATCAAATCTTCAGCATTTCTTCGATCGATTATGAACACCGTTTGGTCCGCCAATATGCTCATTAAAACTTTTCTTCTTATTCCAACTAGTAAAACCTATACTTGAATATACCTCTCCTCCCCCTTGATTGATGTTTTCATCTTGAAACAAATAGCAGTAGAAGCAAAAAGCTGCATCTTTTGTTACACTATATTCCAACCAATCATACTCATCAAGCCATTTAGAATTAAAACGACGCCACTTACCATACATATATCTCGTAGGAAACAAGTGCTTTCGAAGTTGGAAGGGACCTTGATGAATATAGGATCTCCTTATTGCATCATGGTCATTTGGATGATATTTTCGAATAGCTAATCTTTCCGCAGGATCAGTTGGTAAGGAACTTAAATCAATTCCTTCATTTTGTCGATGTTGTTCCGACTCATTAATTTTTTCTCCCGAGCCAATTGAATTTGGAGTTGTTGAACTTGGCTTTGGATGCTTGGAAGATACTTTATGATAATATCGCTCCATTGAAATTTAGGCTAATGCGATGTAATCTAAACAATTAGTAATTAAGGATCAAATATTTATTTAGAGATAGAATGATATGATAGAATTAACTCTTTTTTTTTTTTGTTATAACTTACAAGACATAAAAAGTTTGTAAGCATTTTCCCTTTGACAATCTGGACTTTTTCTCATTTTTCTAAAATTCGACAGGATTCGCGTACTATACATAAATAGGATATAATATTGATTAGTTCAGTGACTACAATAAATAGTTGCATTAAATATTGTGTTATGGATGCCTTCAGATAATAAACCGAACTCGGTTCTCAAATTGAAATTTTAACCATCTCGATATTAGCAAGACGTAAAATAAAAAGTTCATGTCGATAGCTCTTACGAGGATTAAAAATCGCAAAGAAACAATAAAACATAGGTAAATTTATATATCAATATAATGAACGCTAAAAAATTTCATTGTAGAAATTCGAAAGAAAATAATTATTTTCACGAAAAAATTGCAAGCACTTAATAAAATATTATGGTGAAGAAAGTGCTAACCTGATGTGGCAATCGGGATAAAGAACAAGAAAAACTTATATTCTAATTTGAAAGGTGGGCAGCCATCAATTATATTCTAATTGATAAAAGAATTTTTAAGGTTATGACTTATGAGTTCTTTTTAGGGTTTTAGCTTTTAAGTTACTTGACCAATTTGGTATAAAATTAGAGTAGGAAATGGCTAAATTATGGCCAGGCGGGTTCGACCTTGCCTTCAAAATGAAGCTCTTTACCAACAGACCAACACACGCCTTTGTGTTGAAGCAGTGTTACATTATTCTTTTTACCTTTACTTTCGTTCCATTGATTTTTCATATATGTATATTTAGTAAAAAGTTTCGACGAAGCAGTGTCACGTGACACCCCTTGGACCAACATAAATCCGCCCCCGAAAATAGTCCTTTAAGTATGTACTGAATACTTTTTATCAATAGAAATTTGTGAGAAGTTAATATTTTTAGTTTCCATTAAATATTCAATAGTTATCTTAATTAGATTAATAAAAAAAAGGACCATAAACAAAAAAAAGTCTCATAAAAAATTAAAATATATAACACAAAAAACTGCACTATAGATATAACAACAAAACCATATCCAGTATAATCTCACAAGTGAGGTCTAGAGATGGTAGGATGTATGCAGATCTTACCCCTACGAGATAGAAAGACTGTTTGCGGCACCAAAATAAATAAAAAATAGACAACTGCTCCCTACATTTATAGTACCACACATCATTTTTTCGTTTGAATAGAGTACAACATGACCCGAGAGATTGAATATAACCCCAAACCTCACGGGTGCTCTCTCTCCTCTCTTGGGCGATTTTATGGAGAATTTGAGGCCTCCATGGCCGAGTCTCCTTCTCCCCAGCTTCAAGTTGTGGGAGAACCACCAACAAATCTTACGCATGCTTCATTAATCCATAATGTATACGGTAAAAACCGATGCAACTTCTACCCAGTAAGAACCGGAGTAAAGTTTAAAGCCGTCCGATATGAGATCGAAGGAGAGTAGGGTCGTAACAACTGATAGGAACCAAAATCGAGGGGTCGTGAATACATTCAACTCTGCGTCAAAATTGAGGGTATTTTGATGTGCACGGAAAACCTGAGCCTGAAGAGAGCATACTCAATATAGGTTCGAAAAATACGTTATGGAACAAGACACGCGTCATCTGACCGTTCCGTCATTTGTGCTGACAACCGTACGGGTGTCAGACCATACGGATGCAGCCTTAGCCATTTTAGGGTTTTTCTAGAAAGGCTTTTTCTTACACTGTACGAAGGCCCGTATATTGTTAGCTATAAATAGAGGTCTACCCTTTTCTTTTTTAGGTTAGCTTTTTCATTATTCTACACATTTTTATAATCAGAAAAGTGGCAATGAGATCTTCTTAAGTACTTTGGCTCGGTTAAAGAAAGCAACTCCCAAACCGGAACAATTCGCAGAGCTTACAAATTTGTCTTCTTATGTTTCCTTTACTATTTATCAATATACTACTATTTACTTGCTATTATCTTATACTATAAATTAATCTAACCACATATCCTATTACCCACTTACAAATTTAATTGTTATTCACTTTTGGGCGTAAACGGTTTGGCGCCCACCATGGAGCATAGGATAATAGTAGTGGTTTAATTCGCTACTCCCTCTTTCACTTGTCTTTTGAAAGTTTGTGTTTCAGATACGTGCGAAATGGTGAGCAGTGGCAATTTCGGACACATGAACAACCGCGAAATAGTCACTGAAAACGAGAACAACACCACACCCCCTACTGACCTGGCCAACCCAAATGCTGTAAACTCGGCCGATGGCTTTAACCACCAGAATACCATCAACCAGGAGAATGCTGCCCTTCCGGCCACGGATCCTTTGAATAGCAATAACTCAACTACATTACTTTGGGCGCAAGCCCAAAAAACGCCGGATGTACTGGATGAGATTAGCTTACGTTTGATATTTGAAATGTTATGGGAATAACAGATTGCTATAGCTCAACTCTAAAACAAAGACAACAAAGCAGCATCGACGAAGCCAAATCGGCCTACCTAACCAAAGCGAGAGGAGGCCCGTATAGTCGAAAGCGACGGATCCGGGGCTGGTTCATCTACCTAGGTTTTGAAAATGCTTAAAACTTTGGCAAAGCAGATTGATTCCACGGAGAAAAGGGTTAAAAAATACAACTCTCGGGTGGATCAGATCCCGGGGGCACCTCTGATCTTGAAAGGACTGGATTCAAAGAGATACATTCAAAGGCCTTTCCCTCCGAGTATAGCCCCGAAGCTGATCCCGAAGAGGTTTAAGATGCCGTATATTTTGAAGTATGATGGGACAGCGGACCCGCAGGAGCACGTGACCTCGTACACTTGTTCCATAAAAGGCAATGATGTCGAAGAGGATGAAATAGAGTTGGTATTCTTTGAAAAAGTTTGGTGAAACAATATCCAAAGGGCCATTGACTTGGTATGACCATCTGCCTGAGCATTCCATCATTTTTTTTAGATGCTGGAAGATGCGTTTATCAAAGCCCATGCCGGGGCCAAGAAGGTACAGGCAAGAAAGACGGATATTTTTAGAATCACCCAAAGAGATAATGAGCTGCTATGAGAGTTCGTGAATAGGTTCCAAAGAGAACAAATGGAGCTTCCTCCCGTCCCAGAAGAATGGGCGGCTCAAGCTTTCACTAAGGGACTCAATCCCCAAAGCTCAACTGCCTCGTTTAACTTAAAGGAGAAATTATTGGAATACGAGTCAGTAACTTGGGCCGATGTCCATAACAGGTACGAATCCAAGATTCGAATAGGGGATGATCAACTTGAACTTACCCCCGATCCGATAAGTGGAAGTAAGAACTTTGAAAGATCGAGGAGGAATTATGAACCGGAGAGAAGACCATCAAGGGATAGGTATCGACCGCATTCTCAACCGAAGAAGTCCAGCTTTAGGTCGGATAAGGGAAGTGTAACGACCCGTTTGGTCGTTATGGCACTTTTACCACTTCCGAGCAGTGATTAACTCATTTTTGACCTGAGGTTGACTTTTGGGCAAACAGACCTTTTTCAGAGTTTCGTCAACTCTAAGAGGTCCGGATGATTGTTTAGAACTAGTATGTAAGATTGGTTCGATTCCCAATGCATTTTGGTGCATCTCGGGACTTTAGATGGGAAATAGGAAGTAGGCTCCGGTGGTTGACTCGGTCAACGGGACCTCTGTTGGAAATTCCGAGACCACGAGTGCGTTCGCAGCGTATTTTTGCATGATTTTAGGTGGTCGGGGAATGAGCAGATGGCCTCGGGAATAACCCAAAAATTTGATGGAAGACTCAGAAAAATTGGGGATTTCTAGTGTCTGGTGCCCGTAACGGCGACACCTGAGCCGCCCCAGCGGTACTGCTATGGCGGTGTAGTGACCGTTGGGGCGGTCATAAGTAATTGGGCCTCACCGCTACAGCGGGGTCCCAGCCGTCGCAGCGGGGGCGCTGTAGCGGTAATTCCTTCGCCGTGGCGGTCACGGGCAGGGGAATTTCATTAAATGTGTCTTAAAATAAGACTTAGACCCTCATTATGTCATAACTCAATATTGGAGCTTGGGAAGGCTGCTCTTGGGGATAAATTGAAGAATTTCTTGGAGGTAAAGCTTGGTCTAATCACTTACTTCTCTTTAATCATTATCATCTTAGAATCATCCCTTCCCTTTTCAATCCCTTAGAAGTAGAATTTGAAGAAGGATTTTGGAGGCTTCTCCCTAGGGTTATAATGGATAAAATTGATGATGGTAATACTGAAATATGACGAATCTAAGCTTAGTGATCATATATCTTTCACTTTTAAGGTTGAATTTCAGATTTGGAGAATTAGGGTTCATACCCAATTTGGGCGTTTTTACTAGGGTCAGATTTGGGGATAATTCTTGAGCTAAATCAACAATTAATAATGGGGTTATGATTACCTAGGATTCAATTTTGTTATTTCACCTACAAATTTTCCGTTTTGCCCTTGTGGGCCCGTTTTCCCAATTTCTAGGGTTAAAATGGACCTAATTGATATCATAGCAATATTAATATCATTATTCATGATTTCTAACTTAGAATTTGATTATGCTTAGACAACTTTGGTTCTGAGCTTCAGAGAAAGGGCAAGGTGATAGAGTGACTTGTTGGTGTTGCAGTTCGGCAGTCCAGGTAGGTTATGGTTTATCTTTAGTAAGACTTAGTATAGTGAATCACATATTTAGATTATGATATCGGAGACAACATGTGAACCTTCGGGTGTGAAGTTTGGATGTACATTGACTTAGGTTGAGCCCTGATGTGTGTTGGGACTAGCCACCCCGTTATGTGTGTTTGATTGTTTAATTGTGGTGGCTTGATGCCATGTTTAGTTGGTAGATGAAGAAGGTCGCTTGTGGTCCTGATTTGGATAGGGTTGACATACCCGTTAGTAGTATTTGTACTTGATATATTATTGGCATATCCGCTGTTAGTACTTGATTATATATGTTGGCATACCCACTGTTGGTATTGTGATGTGATGCATCGTTGGCGTACCCCGTTGAGGTACTTATGATTTTGAGCTTTTTTGTTGATGATTGATATATGCATTGCACGCATTCTCTCATAATTATCATGCACGGCCCGATATCTGGTGGTGATCCGATATCGTTGTTTGAGCGAAACTGATATTTGATAAACTCTTTTACTTGAATGATTATGAAAAAGGCCGACGTCCGAGGATCCATTCCGGAATCGTTGTTTATATGAAATTGATACTTGATAAACTCTTTTACTTGAGTGATTGTGAGGAGGCCGATGTCCGAGGTTCAATTCAGGAATCGTTAATTTATGAAAATGATATTTGACAACTCTTTTGAGTGATTATGAGGAGGCCGATTCCGATGGTATATTCGGGCATCGTTGTTGCATGGTCATTTTCGATGTTATCCCGGATTCAATTTTAGTGCACGGGCTCTGCGGGTCCCCCAGAGTGGTGTCGGTGAGACTCACTGTGTGAGCAATTAGCCAGGGTCCCGCCTGTCTGTTTGGCAAAGATCCGGGACGGGTGACACTCAGACTTCGCGAGTCACACTGAGTTGTGCTATCGAGACGTCGATATTTTCGTCCGGAGTACATGTGTGCATCTCATTTGCATGACATGACATGGCATCACATTTATACCATTATTGCATTGCATTGCATTATGACTTGAGTGAGATGTCGTGATGATTGTATTGTGATGATTGTGGTGTTGATTCTATTGTGTTGATTGTCCCAGGATTGGATATACTCGTACTTATCATATTGGGGTTAGATATTTACATAAGTGTTGATGGATACTCGATTATGATTGTACTGTTCCATGCGTGATTGGTTTACTTGTTTATCTGTGTTATTTTCTGAATTGTGTTAACTATGCTTAGTCGGCCTATGATGCCTACCAGTACTGTTGTTTGTACTGACCTGCACTTGCTGCATTCTTTTATGAATGCGAGTATCGAGCGGATCTACTTCTCTGACTCGTGGTTGATCGACTCCTCAACTTCTACTTGAGTTTTCCAGGGTGAGCATGGCGTCCCCGACCTCGAAGACTCTTCTTTTGCTTATGTCTTACTTTTCACTCAAGACATGATTTGAGACATTTATGTATTATTCAGACCTTAGTATTCGGATTTAGATGCTTTTGTATGACTAGACCAGATACTGGGGTGGATTCATTTACTTCCGTACTTATCTATATTATATCATATTGTGAGACTTACGTCATTTACTTCTTTCGCTATTTTATTATGTTTAGTGATTATGAACGTTGGGTTAAGGGTTCTCCTACTGAGGTGGGAATAGTAGGTGCCTGCGTGACCTAGGCTAAAATGGGTCGTGACAAGTTGGTATCAAAGCCCTAGGTTACCCGGTCTTTAATACAAGAGCTTGTCTAGTAGAGTCTCGTGGATCGGTACGATGAGCTCCGTACTTATCTGCGGGAGGCTATGGGATATTTAGGAAATCTCACCTTCTTTCTTTCCATCGTGCTACTTTATTCAAATTGGTATCTGGAAAGACCAAATTGGTATCTGACTCTTATCTCTTCTCTCACAGATGTTGAGGACTCGAGCTACTACGGCCCGAGGTCAGGTGCCGGAGTCCGCAGCTACGGCTGGCACCTGAAAGCGCGCTACAGTCAGAGGACGCGATAGAGCGAGAGGACGCGGGGTGGCCCCAGCCAGGGGTAGAGCTCTGACGGTGGGCCAGCGACGAGAGAGGTCTCCATCTCCCGAGCCCGAGTATCAGCCGGGTAGAGACCAGACCGCAGAGGATGGTGTGGCCCCAGCACGGACACAGCCTGAGGTTACTTCTGACCAGGCCGTGCATGACACTATGGCCAGGATCCTACTTCATCTTGATACCTAGTAGGTGGACACCGGTGTTACTACTCCCGACGGGGGTTCACAGACTAGGGTTGGGGCACAGACCCCTGAGCAAGGACCCACGCGGGTAGCACATCCCTCCGTAGCTATAGCTCCCCGCATTAATACTATACCCGCCCCTGGGGAGGATATTAGGCCCATGGATGGCGCCGTTATGACTGCTGCTTATTAGGATGTGGTGGGGAGGATCAGAAAGTTAGAGCCGTCGAGGTTCTCTGGTACTTCGTTCGAGGATACCTATGAGTTTATTCTTGATATACATGAGCTGCTGCACTGTATGGGTATAGTGGAGACCCACAGCATTGATTATGTGTCCTACCAGTTTCGCGGCGACGCGAAGACGTGGTGGAGGTATTTCGTGGCGTGCAGACCTGAGGGTTCTCCTCCGTTGACTTGGTCTCAGTTCTATCGGGCCTTCCTTGAGAAGTATGTGCCCTGGTCTTTGAGAGAGGCTCGTAGGGAGCAGTTTCTACACCTGGAGCGAGGGCATGTCTTCGGAGTCTTATGTGACCCGTTTCCTCTATTTGGCCCGATACTCTACTCCGTTGATCCCTACCGAGGCTGATAGGATCAGGCGCTTTGTTGGAGGACTAGTGGGCTCTTTACAGATTCCTTGTCTTCAGATGAAGTCTATAGGGGCTTCCTTCCAGTCCATTATTGAGCATGCTTCGATGGTTGAGGGTGCCAAGGCCCGTGCTTTTAGTAGTGGTGACAAGAGGCCACGTTAGACTAGCAGCTTTGGGGTTCTGGTACGAGGGGCGTCGGTCAGTTTTCGAGGCCACCGCAGCCCTATTCCGGTAGTCCAATGCATTCAGCATTACCGGCTCCCTCTAGTGAGCCGCCTAGGCGGAGAGCTCGTTCTCTAGACCAGTAGACATGACTACTTCATCCGGGTCTTTAGTTTCTGTATATCAGCATTCAACTCCTCTTACCTGTTTCTCTTATGGGGAGGTTGGGCACATTTCCAAGAGATTTCCCCGACCTAGGTGAGATTATCAGCCGCCGAGAACTCCTGTATCATCCGGTGGTCGGGGAAAGACTTCTCAGAGAGGCGGTGCTCAATTAGGCCGCGGTACTTCCCATGGTTCTAAAGGTGGGTCCCAGTCAGCTAGAGGTGGTACTCAGAGTTCTAGAGAGGGATCCCAGACTGGGCATGGTGGAGCCCATTGTTACTCATTCCCTGGTAGGCCCGAGGCAGAGGCCTCGTACGCCGTGATCTCAAGTGTACCATTTCGTCCGTCATAGAGCAAAGATCTCCGTGTTATTTGATCCTGGATCCACTTATTCGTATGTATCTGCATTTCATGCCGTTGGTTGGAATTTACCCTGTGATAGCATAGATATACCTTTTCACGTGTCTACTCCAGTCGGTGATTCTGTAGTTGTTGATCGAGTCTACCGATCTTGTTTAGTTACTTTTATGGGGTATGACACCTGGGTAGATTTGATGATTCTGGATATGGTGGACTTTGATATTATATTGGGTATGTCCTAGCTTTCTCCTTATCATGCGATCTTGGACTGTCATGCCAAGACAATCACTTTAGCCATGATAGGCATCCCTAGGCTTGAGTGGAAAGGTACTCCTAGTCCCACTCCGAAGAAGATCATTTTCTTTCTTCAGGCGAAGAAGTTAGTAAGTAAGGGGTGTTTAGCGTATTTGGCGCATGTTTGTGATACGACTGTTGCATCTCCATCCCTTGAGTCTATTCGTATTGTGAGCGAGTTCACGGAGGTATTTTCGTCAGATTTGCCAGGTATGCCACCCGATCGTGACATTAATTTTTGTATCGACATGGACTCGGGTACTCGTCTTATTTCCATTTCACCTTATCAAATGGCACCTGTCGAGTTGAGAGAACTTAAGGAACAATTGCAGGATTTATTGAGCAAGGGGTTCATTAGACCGAGCGTCTCCTCTTGGGGTGCTCCAATGTTATTTGTGAAGAAGAAAGATGGGACCATGAGGATGTGCATTGATTACCGCCAGTTGAACAAGGTCACTATCCGGAACAATTGCCCTATGCCTTGTATTGATGATCTATTTGACTAGCTTCAGGGTGCTTCGGTGTTTTCTAAAATTGATTTGTGTTCCGGCTATCATCAGTTGAAGATTAGGGCAGAGGATATTCCAAAGACAGCATTTCAGACGAGATATGGCCACTATGAGTTTCTAGTGATGTCTTTCGGGGTTACCAATGCCCCAGCTACATTTATGACCTTAATGAATGGCATCTTTAGGCCGTTCCTTGATTCTTTTGTGATTGTGTTTATTGATGACATCTTGGTGTATTCCAAGAGTAGAGTGGAGCATGAGAGCCATCTTCGTACCGTTCTTGGGTTGTTGAAGAAACATAGTCTGTTTGCTAAATTTTCTAAGTGTGAGTTCTGGTTGGAGTCTGTAGCATTCTTGGGCCATGTGGTGTACAAGGAGGGGATTATGGTTGATCTACAGAAGATTGAGGCCGTGAGGGGTTGGGCGAGGCCCACTACCCTTACCGAGATTCGTAGTTTTGTGGGTTTAGCCAGTTATTACCGTCGTTTTGTGAAGAGTTTTGCTGCCATTGCTTCGTTTTTGACCCGATTGACTCAAAAGGATGTTCCCTTCCAGTGGACGGATGATTGTGAGGAGAGCTTTCAAAAGCTCAAGCTTCTTTTGACCACAGCCCTGATCCTAGCCTTACCTGTGGAGGGCAAGGACTTCGCGGTCTATTGTGATGCTTCCCGTATGAGTTTCGGTACGGTGTTGATGCAAGAGGGTAGAGTGATATCTTATGCTTCCCGTCAGTTAAAGGTTCACGAGAAGAATTACCCTACCCATGATTTGGAGTTGTTGGCCGTAGTCTTCGCTTTGAAGCTTTGGAGGCATTACTTCTACGGTGTCTATTGTGAGGTTTTTACCGATCACCATAGCTTTCAGCATGTGTTTACTCGGAGAGATCTTAATTCTAGGCAACGCCGATGGATAGAGCTCCTGAAGGATTATGACATCTCTATTCTGTATCACCTTGGTAAAGCCAATGTGGTGGCTGATGCCTTGAGTCGCAAGGCAGTGAGTATGGGGAGTTTAGCTCGATTGATTGTTTCCGAGCGTCCGTTGGCCATGGAGGTTCAGACTGCGGCGCAAGTTTCGTCCGTCTTGACATCTTAACCCTAGGCGTGATTTTTGGCTTATATAGAGGCGAGATCATCATTATTGGATCGGATCAAGGCTCATCAGTTTGAGGATTCTCAGTTGAGTAAGATCCGAGATAGGTGTCGAAAGGTGAGGCCAAGGAGGCCGTGATTGATTCTGTGGGCATTCTGAGGATTAGAGGAAGCGTATGCGTTCCTCGTGTTGGTGATCTGATTCAGTTGATCTTATCTGAGGCCCATAGCTCTCGCTATTCCATTCATCCAAGAGTGACTAAGATGTACCGTAACTTGAGACAACACTATTGGTGGCACCGTATGAAGAGGGATATAGTTGATTTTGTGGCTAAGTGTGGGCACCAGCGACCCGGTGGGGTGTTTTAGAGGATGCCTATTCCCGAGTGAAAGTAGGAGAGGATTACCATAGACTTTGTCACAGGTCTTCTGAAGACCCTTGGCAAGTTTGATTCTATTTGGGTGATAGTGGATCGATTGACTAAGTCCGCTCACTTTGTCCCGGTTCAGGTTTCTTATACCGCGGGGAATTTAGCCAAGATGTATATTCGAGATATTATGAGATTATATGGGATCCCTATTTCTGTTGTATCTGATTGGGGTACTATCATTACTTCCCGATTCTAGAGAGCATTTCATGATGAGTTGGGTACCCGATTGGACTTTAGTATAGCTTTCCGTCCCCAGACCGATGGCCAGTCCGAGCGGACCATTCAGGTGCTCGAGGACATGTTGAGGGCGTGTGTTATTGACTTTGGCGGTCATTGGGATCAGCACTTGCCCTTGGTAGAGTTTGCGTACAACAACAGTTATCAATCGAGTATTGGTATGACGCCTTTTGAGGCCTTATATGGTAGGAGGTATAGATCCCCGATTGGTTGGTTCGATGGGTTCGAGGCTCAACCTGGGAGCACTGATCTATTGAGGGAGTCCCTTGAAGAAAGTGAGAGTTATTCAGGCCAGACTTGTGGCAGCTCAGAGCCGGTAAGATGTGCGGACCGGTAAGGTTCGGGATTTGAAGTTGCTATTGGTGATAAGGTTCTATTGAAGGTTTCAACCATGAAGGGTATTATGAGGTTTGGTATGAGGGGCAAGTTGAACCCTAAATACATTGGCCCATTTGAAATCGTGGATTGTATAGGCGATGTAGCTTATGAGTTAGCATTGCCGCCAGGCTTGGCGGGAGGCCATCCAGTCTTTGATATCTCGATGTTGAAGAGATACCACGCCGATGGTACCTACATTGTCCACTGGGATTCTATGTTGCTTGATGAGAATTTGACCTATGAGGAGGAGCCTATCGCAATTCTAGATAGGCAGGTGCAAAAATTGAGGTCCAAGGAGATTGCTTCTATGAAGGTGCAATAGAAGCACCGCCCTGTGGAAGAGGCTACTTGGGAGACTGAGTCCGATATGCGTAGCCGATATCCCCAGTTGTTCACTGATTTAGGTATTTCCTTACTTTCCTTTTTCACTTGCTCGAGGACGAGCAATAGTTCAATTGGTATCTGATGTAATGACCCGTTTGGTCGTTATGGCACTTTCGCCACTTCCAAGCAGTGATTGACTCATTTTTGAACCCAGGTTTACTTTTGGTCAAGCAGACCTTTTTCCGAGTTTCGTTGACTCCGAGAGGTCAAGATGATTGTTTAGAACTAGTATGTGTGATTGGTTCGGTTCCCAATGCATTTTGGTGCATCTCGGGACTTTGAATGGGAAATGGGAAGTAGGCTCTAGTGGTTGACTCGGTTAATGGGACCTCCGTTGGAAATTTTGAGACCACGAGTGCGTCCGCAGCGTATTTTTACGTGAGTTTAGGTGGTCAGGGTATGAGCAGATAGCCTCGGGAATAACTCAAAAATTCGATGGAAGACTTAGAAAAATTAGAGATTTCGTTGTCCGGTGCCCGAACGCGCCCGCAGCGGCACCGGGCCGGCGCCGCTATGGGGGTGTAGTGACCGCTGGGGCGGTCATGAGTAATTGGGCCTCACCGCTGTAGCGGTGTCCCAGTCACAGCAGCGGTGCCGCTGTAGCGGCAATTCCTCCGCCGTGGCGGTCACGGGCAGGGGAATTTCATTAAATGTGTCTTAAAATAAGACTTAGACCCTCATTATGTCATAACTCAATATTGGAGTTTGGGAAGGCTGCTCTTGGGGATAAATTGAAGAATTTCTTAGAGGTAAAGCTTGGTCTAATAACTTCTCTTTAATCATTATCATCTTAGAATCATCCCTTCCCTTTTCAATCCCTTAGAAGTAGAATTTGAAGAAGGGTTTTGGGAGGCTTCTCCCTAGGGTTATAATGGATAAAATTGATGATGGTAATACTAAAATATGGTGAATCTAAGCTTAGTGATCATATATCTTTCACTTTTAAGGTTGAATTTCAGATTTGGAGAATTAGGGTTCATACATAATTTGGGGGTTTTTACTAGAATCAGATTTGGGGATAATTCTTGAGCTAATACAGTAATTAATAATGGGGTTATGATTACCTAGGATTCAATATGGTATTTCACCCATGAATTTCCCGTTTCGCCCTTGTGGGCCCGTTTACCCAATTTCTAGGGTTAAAATGGGCCTAATTGATATGATAGCAATATTAATATCATTATTCATGATTTCTAACTTCGAATTCGATTATGCTTAGACTACTTTGGTTCTGAGTTTCAGAGAAAGGGCAATGCGATAGAGTGACCTGTTGGTGTTGCATCTCGGTAGTCCAGGTAGGTTATGGTTTACCTTTGGTGAGACTTAGTATAGTGAATCATATATTTAGATTATGATGTCGGAGACAGCATGTGAACCTTCGGGTGTGAAGTTGGGATGGACATTGACTTAGGTTGGCCCCTGATGTGTGTTGGGACTAGCCACCCCGTTATGTGTGTTTGATTGTTTAATTGTGTTGGCTTAATGCCATGTTTAGTTGGTGGATGACGAAGGTCGCTTGTGGTCTTGATTTGGATAGGGTTGGCATACTTGTTTGTAGTATTTGTACTTGATATATTATTGACGTATCCGCTGTTGGTACTTAATTATATATGTTGGCATACCTACTGTTGGTATTGTGATGTGATGCATTGTTGGCGTACCCCGTTGAGGTACTTATGATTTTGAGGTTGTTTGTTGATGATTGATATATGCATTGCACGCATTCTCTCATAATTATCATGCACGGCCCGATATCCAGTGGTGATACGGTATCGTTGATTGAGCAAAATTGATATTTGATAAACTCTTTTACTTGAATGATTATGAAAAAGGCCGATGTCCGAATATCCATTCCGGGATCGCTGTTTATATGAAACTGATACTTGATAAGCTCTTTTACTTGAGTGATTGTGAGGAGGCCGATGTCTGAGGTTCAATTCCGAAATCGTTGATTTATGAAACTGATATTTGATAACTCTTTTGAGTGATTGTGAGGAGGCCGATGTCCGATGGTATATTAGGGCATTGTTGTTGCATGGTCATTTTCGATGTTATCCCGGATTCGATTTTAGTGCACGTGCTCCGCGGGTCCCCCAGAGTGGTACTAGTGAGAATCCCCCTGTGAGCAATTAGCCAGGGTCCCGTCTGTCTGTGTGGCAAAGATCTGGGATGGGTGGCACTCAGACTTCGCGAGTCACACTGGGTTGTGCTGCCGAGACGTCGATATTTCCTTCCGGAGTACATGTGTACATCTCATTTGGATAGCATAGCAGGGCATGACATCACATTCATACCATTATTGCATTGCATTGCATTATGACTTGAGTGAGATGTCGTGATGATTGTATTGTGACGATTGTGGTGTTGATTCTATTGTGTTGTTTGTCCCAGGATTGGATATACTCGTACTTATCATTTTGGGGTTAGATATTTACGTAGGTGTTGATGGATACTCGATTATGATTGTACTGTTCCATGCGTGATTGGTTTACTTGTTTATCTATGTTATTTTCTGGATTGTGTTAACTATACTTAGTCAGCCTATGATGCCTACCGATCTTGTTGTTTGTCCGATTTCGCACTTGCTGCATTCTTTTATGAATGCGAGTATCGAGCGGATCTACTTCTCTGACTCGTGGCTGATCGACTCATCAGCTTTTACTTGAGTTTTCCAGGGTGAGCATGGCGTCCGCTGACCTCGAAGACTCTTCTTTTGCTTATGTCTTACTTTTCACTCAAGACATGATTTGAGACATTTATGTATTATTCATACCTTAGTATTCAGATTTAGATGCTTTTGTATGACCATACCAGATACTGGGGTGGATTCATTTACTTCCGCACTTATCTATATTATATCATATTGTGAGACTTACGTCATTTACTTCTTTCGCTATTTTATTATGTTTAGTGATTGTGTACATTGAGTTAAGGGTTCGCCTACCGAGGTGGGAATGGTAGGTGCCCGCATGACCTAGGCTAAAATGGGTCGTGACAGGAAGAAGCGGCCCCAGTCATCTCTCGAGTAGAGGTGATAAGCGAGCTGATCGTGCATCAAATAGCCGAGGGTTGCTGTTTAGAGGTGATGCAGTAGTTCTGTCAACAATGGGGACATTCCGAGGTTATCGGAGTACAACTTCAACATTAACACCATAGATCTTGTTTCGGTTATTAGTCGTATCACAGATGCCAGGTGGCCGAGACCATTGAGATCTGATCCGGCTCAAAGAGATCCAAGCATGATATGTGAGTATCATGGGACTCATGGCCATAGAATCGAATACTGTCGCCAATTGAGAGAAGAGGTGGATCGGTTGTTAAAAAACGATCACCTTCGAGAATTCTTGAGTGAGCGAGCCAAAGGCCACTATAAAGGTAGGGAAAATCACAAACAGGTCGAGCCCGTGGAGCCACAACACGTGATCAATATGATAATCGGAGGAACGGATACACCACGAGGACCGATGATGAAAAGAACAAAGGTTTCAATTGAACAATAAAGCAGACCAGGGATTATGTGCCCGAGGGATCCATTTCCTTCAACGATGAGGATGTAGAAGGCATCATTCAACCACACAATGATGCGCTAATAATTTCTATCCTTGTTTTTAAATCTCAAGTTAAACGTATTTTGATTGACCCAGGTAGTTCGGCCAACATTATCTGATGGAGAGTAGTAGAACAACTGAGGTTGCTGGATCAAATTATTTCGGTGGCTCCGGTGCTCAGCAGATTCAATATGGCAAGCGAAACTACTAAGGGATAAATTTCTTTGCCGGTCAACATCGACGGAACTATTCAGCAGACTGTGTTCTATGTCATCGAGGGAGAGATGAAGTATAATGCGTTACTCGGCGGTGTGGATTCATAGCATGAGGGCAGTACCATCAACATTACATCAGATGTTGAAATTCCCAACTCCGGAAGGGATAAAGACGGTCTGTGGTGAACAACCCGCAGCAAAAGAGATGTTCGCGGTTGAAGAAGCCCCCCTAGTCCTAAAGGAACCGGTCCAAAAAGTCGTTGAATCGACCAAAGGATCTACACTTAGAGCCAAAAAAATATCTACAAGTCTAGATTTCGAACCTGACTCAGTGGACCGGCTACCAATCCTCTTTGCTCGTGGAATAGGGAGGTGGCCAAACCCCGAGGCTTTCGCTGTTGCAAGAGGAGTATTGGCAAACATGTCATTAAGATTCTCCTGTTCCGAAGACAGAGCAGGAGGAGAAGTTGGAGTTGTATTGGCCCTTGATGGTATCTCGGCCGTAGTAACTGGTTCGGCCCTTGGGGGCAAGTCGGCAGTTGTAGTTGTTTCGGCCCTTGGAGGTGTCTCGGCCCTTGAAGTTGTGTCTGCCTTTTTGGCCCTCTTTACCAAAGGCACACCTCAGGTGAAGTATCACCTGTAGTATTGATAAAATCAATTGATCTTAGCAGAATTGGGGCTTGAAGGTATTCGATTAACGGGGGAAAACGGGCCTCGACTTCCCCACCTGTGGCCGGGCCCAGCAAATCAGCTGTAATATTTTCCTCTGGGACCTCCATTGGAGTTGCCTCAGCCTCAGTGGCGACAGTACCCGTGGTGATACTAGCAATCTAAATATCTTCCTCGGGGTCATCTCTCACACCTCGAGCTTCGAATGAACCTGCGGCATCCTTCGAGCTTTTCTTTCTCTTCTGACCCTTAGACTTGGTCTTTTTTTTTTCAGCCTCGGCAATGAGCCGTATTGATCCTGATATATCGAAATCTGAACCCGGTGTGGCGGGCTGTCCGCTGGTGCAGGCCATGGGGTCACAGAGCCTTTGCCCAAACTTGGATATCAAAGGATTAAATCGGAGTAAAGTGAAACGAAAAAGAATGACAAGAATTAGGGGAAGAAGAGGATACCGTGGCTCTGTGCTATCCATCGGTCACGAGATACTTTCCATGTCCGCTCATCATGCGGGTGCTGGACGATGATTTTTTCAATCCACCTGGCAAATCCGAGAATTGCATCCGGAATCCATGCTTAACATTGGAAAAAGTTAGAAGAAGAGCTCCAAGAAACGTAAAAGGGAGATAAGGCCACAAAAATTACGTTTGTCATTTCACCTTTTGGGGAAAGGTATATATTCGACCGGTATAATGTCCTTGGTCTAAACCCGGACAAAACGCTCGTGCCAGCCTTGATCCCTGTTCTTGGCGACATAGTAAAGAATGAGATTTTTGTCTCGTTTGAAGACTTTTATAATGCCGCCACAGAAGATCCTCGGGCAATATATCCGGATAAGATGGACCAAGGTAAAGTTGATTTTGGTATTATTAGCCAAAAGATCGAGGCAGGCCACGATCCTCCAAATGTTCAGGTCTATCTGAGCAAGGCATACTTTATATGTCCGGCACATTTCAAGAATAAACAGATCTATTTTAGGGTTGAGCTTGAGGGTGAAAGGATATGCATAAACATATGAAAATCCCTCCTTGAAGTCGGTGACTGACTCGTCATCACCGGAAGCAAAAATATCTACACGGGGATTATCCTAGCCACATTCAGCCGGGACTCGAGGAAGGTGCTCCTCTTTGATCAAGGATGGGTAACGTCTCACATCAAAACCCCGGTCGGATGTCTTTACGGCCTTTTCAACGACTAATTCGTGGTTAAAATTGTACTTCGAGGGTATTATGTCTTTGGTGTTGGTTCGAAGGGAGTGGTTTGTGTTTTGTCATCGTTGGCAATAGGCTCGGTAGTCGGAGAAGAAACCGAAGGAACATTCTGGGAAGTAGAGTCGGTGTCCGCTGCCATTTCTTGAGTTTGGATGATGAAGATATGAAGATCTGGGTTGAAGATATGAAGATTTGAAGCCTAAAAATATGTAGATGTGAAGGTTTGGAGATGAACAAATGGAGTTAAGGAAAGGTTTAAGAAGATTTTCCAGAAAATGAAGAAGGTTTTTGGGACCCCGGATGAATTTCCTTAATAACTTTTTGAAGACACGGAATTTCGGAGCAAAGAAAAGCAAGAACAGAACAAGATGAGTGATATAATCGAGAGACAAAGGATGAAAGCATGAGGTAAAAAGTGAAAAATAAAGAAATGGGATCACTGTAACGCCTTATATAGAGGAAGTTTTGAGGCGGTTACCGAAGTCACCCAACCAAGAGGGAACACGTGTCTGAAGTTAGAGAGACGTGACATGAAGGGACGTGACCCTAAAGCAGTTACCAAAGCCATCCAACTGGAAGGTGACACAGGCCCGAAGTCAGATATGAGATCGAAGGAGAGTAGGGTTGTAATAATTGATAGGAACGAAAATCGAGGGGTTATGAGTATATTCAACTCTGCGTCAAAATCGAGGGTATTTTGATGTGCACGGAAAACCCGAGCCTGAAGAGAGCATACTCAATATAGGTTCTTAGAATCCGTTATGGAACAAGTCACGCGTCATTTAACTGTTCCGCCATTTGAGTTGACAGCCGTATGGGTGTCCGACAGTACGGACGTAGCCTTATCCATTTTAGCATTTTTCTAGAAAGGCTTTTTCTTACATTGTACTAAGGCCTATATATTATTAGCTATAAATAGAGGTCTACCCTTTTCTTTTTTAGGTTAGCTTTTTCATTGTTCTACACATTTTTGTAATAAAAAAAGGGGTAGTGAGATCTTCTTAAGTACTTTGGCTCGGTTAAAGAAAGCAACTTCCAAACCGGACCAATTCGCAGAGCTTACACACTTGTCTTCCTAAGTTTCCTTTACTATTTATCAATATACTACTATTTACTTGCTATTATCTTATAGTATAAATTAATCTACGGAAAAATGCTCAAATATGCCATCGAACTATCGGAAATGGCTCATTTATGCCACTCGTCAATAGTTTGGCTCATTTATGCCATCAAACTATAGGAAATGACTCATTTATGCCATCGAACTATAGGAAATGGCTCATTTATGCCATTCATCAATAGTTTGACTCATTTATGCCATTACTCGTTACCAAAATAACTCATCCATGCCATTTTTCATTAACGCCGGTTTTATAATACAAGATATGACACGTGGCCTCCAATTAGAGGTATACGTCATTTAATTAAACCAGCCTAATTTTAAATATTAAATTAAGAAAAAATCCGACCCATACACCCTGTCCACCCACAACCATAATCTAGTTGGAGGCCACGTGTCATATATGGTATTGTAAAACCAACTTTAATGAAATATGACATGGATGAGTCATTTTGATAACAGACGATGTCATAAATGAGTCAAACTATTGATGAGTGACATAAATGAGTCATTTCCTATAGTTCGATGGCATAAATGAGTTATTTCCTATAGTTCGATGGCATAAATGAGCCAAACTATTGACGAGTGGCATAAATGAGCCATTTTCGATAGTTCGATGGCATATTTGAGCCTTTTCCGATTAATCTGACCACATATCCTATTAATCACTTACAAATTTAATTGTTATCCACTTTTAGGGGTAAACATATAACAATCCATCTCACTAACCATTAACCAGTACAATCTTGAAACTAATTGAATACATTCATGGAGAACCAACTATTAAATACACAATGGAGGAACTAGATAGTTTTTCGAGCGAAGGCTTACACCAAGCTGTGAAGTCTGCATATAGCATACCAGATTTTCATGAGATTCGCAAGAATATTCCAAAACAATTTGGTATCAAAGGGCGATGCAATATTGGACAGCTCGAGTTTTGACACTTACTTCTCAGGTTTGATTTGTATGAAGATTTCGTGCAAGTTTCGTCCATATCTGTTGGTTATATTAATGTTAACAGGGAAGCACATCAATTTAGAGTGTTTTCTTGGGCGATTTTCTTTAATCCTAAGGAAGAAACCTCCATGGCGTTGGTATGGATTTCGTTTCCAAGTCTGCTGCCTCGTTTATTTGCCAAGAAATCTCCATAGCTTCTGCTAGTGGGAAGTCGTCTATGCAAGAAAGGTCTAGGCCAAGCACTGCAAGGGTTAAGGTCATTTTTGATTTACTAGACAAGCATCCAAAGCGTATAAAGTTATTATATGTGGATGAAAAGTCTAGAAAAGTTATTGAACACTATTACGATTTTGTGTATGATAATCTTCCAAAATATTGCACATGGTTCAAGCATCAAGGACATAATGAATACGTTTGGCGCTTACGCTTAAGGAACCAACAAAATTATATGCTTACAAGATGCAAAACATGAGAATGAGGTGCAAGCCAATGGGGAAAAAATATCAACATGATTTGCAATAGATGTTGAATGAGAAAAGGCAGATTGGGACGAACGAGAAACGTGAGAAAGATTATTTTGTAGCTAATCCTACTATTGATGCTCTTGTTTCTACTAGGGCTGGGCGTTCGGTATTCGGTTCGGTATTTTTAAAGTTCGGGTTCGGTAATTCGGTATTCGGTAATTGAAAGTATATACCAAATACCGAACTTTCAAACTTCGGTTCGGTAATTCGGGAATCGGTAAATTAAATTTCGGTTCGGTACGGGATTCGGTAATACCATTTTTTTGCTCATCAATACTCAAGATTTTCCTCTCTGTTATAAGTATGCATATCGATGAAAGGAAGCTGGTTTCACTAAAATGCACAATTACGTACCTGGAATAAAGCTAAGTGCAGCTTGTGAAACCAGAACAGCGACTCTTAGTTTTTCCTACATTATGAAAATGCAGATTAAACCCATTTTCAGAAATAAGGACAAAGATACAAGCTCTCTGAAGTCGAAAGATCTGTGCGGTTACTTCTTTCCTTACTTTAGATAGATTACAACAGAGCAATACTGCTTGAAATGCTAGTAATTTACAGACCATAAAATTGCAGGAAATCAAAGGACACCAATTGTTTTCCACCATGAGTGAGTTCAATAAATTTACCTAAAATGAACCAGCAATGAAGCTGGACCATCAAACAAAGGAAGTAACCAGAACTTCAACCCATTTAATTTCCCAGAAACGAAATCAAACTGAAAACTCGAGTTCTCTCTCAATACTGGAAGCTCCACAAAAATCCAAGGAATTGACAAGAAAACCAAGCAACTAGGAGCAACATAATACAAAGAAGTAATTGGATTTAAGCTAATACCCTTTGAAGTCAACAAGATCTGGATCATAACAAGCCTAGTAGCCTCAAACAAAACAGCAAGTAACGAAGTAAAACACCCCAAGAATCATACTTTGCTTCACCATACGCAAGAATAGCAACCTAACCGAAATAGCAAGCATATTCCCCATAGTTGAGTTCTTGAAACCATCCTTTTTAAACAAGATCCCAATAGTATAAACAGCAACAGGCATAAGGGCTTTCAACATTTGAATAAAGGAAACAGAAAGATAGATATAAGCCGAGTTTGAAAGCCAAAGGGAAACAGAATAAAGAGCACCAATAGGGAGTATACAAGTGAGGTAGACTTTACGAGATAAAGAAACAGGCTCAACAACTTTGAAGACACGAACAAGACGGAAACCTAAAGATGAACAAAAGGTCATGTGGATCATTGTAAGAGAGATTTGGGCTGGACTACTGCACTTCAAATGTTTTTACAATGGGCCTTTATTTCGGATTTGGGCTGGACTACTCACTAGTGGACTTAATTTCGGTATTCGGTATTTACCGAATTACCGAACGGTATAATTGTAAATACCGAATACCGATCCCGAAATACTAAATTTTATAGTTCAGTACCGAATACCGAACCGAATTCCCGAATTCCCGAATACCGAAATAGTTCGGTAATTCGGTTTTCGGTATTTTATGCCCAGCCCTAGTTTCTACTGGTGATACACAATTGTAGGCAGGCGTGGAAAAAAGACAACTACTACTAGTGAAAAGGTGAAGAAATGGAAATCATTCTAGGACTCACAATTCAAGTGTGGTTCCAAGAACTAATATGGTGCAACACACTCCTAATGAGAAAGGGACTGAAGCATCTGGAAGTGGTAAGATTGTCCAATTGAGTAGTACAGCTACTGGAAATAATCAAAATTAGCAAGATGTGGAATTAGATCGAGCAGCCACTATGAGTGATCAACAAGCGTTGGTTTTAGTTGATGAAGTTGAAAAACCAAGAAAAATTCATGATAAACAGGTGCTTGAAATAGTTTTGAAACCGGCACCGGCTAATGCTATTCATCGAGCTTTGATCGTGCCGTCGGAACTCGAAAATTCTGGACAGAAAATAAGTGGAACTAAAGTTGCAAAGTCAAGCAAAGTTTGGCTATTCTTGATATTATACAGATACAAAAATATGCTACACATCTTGAGAATTTGACAATCGCTCCAATGTCACAAATTTTGGATAGACAAGAACAAATTGTAGTTTCAAAACATGGTGTGAAATCTACTGATTTCCAGTCTGAAAATTCCAGCATTGACTAGAATGCAACTGGAAATTGGACCACGATTGCACGAAGAAAATTAGCTTCTATTCACATTGGTTCTTCGGCAAGTCGAAGTAAATCTTCAGGTCTTGAAAATAGGCAGCAGGTAACAACTACTCTAGTAGTTAAGCCTAATGGGTCAAAGCACATTGTTTGTACAAATCCTTTTGAAGGGGAAAATAGGCAGCAGGTAACAACTACTCTAGTAGTTAAGCCTAATGGGTCAAAGCACATTGTTTGTACAAATCCTTTTGAAGCACTTACGGGGGAGAAAGAATTAGTATTTGAAACTAATCCTTCTAAGGATCAAACTTTGGTTCGGGCTGATTCTGAAAATAATTTACAATCGGTTAGCACGCAATTAGTGGCGTACGCAGAATTTTTCGTCAGCGGTGTCACATTTTGAACTGAATAATATTAAACGAAATAATATAACACCACATTAAAAAGGAACAAATACTAATAAAACACAATTCACGTACATTATTATAACTTTTTCTAAAAAAAAAAAAAACTATTACTTTTCTCGATGAGTTTTTTTTTAAAATGTATTCAAAATTACCTCATTAGAAATAATACTAAATACTTTTTTTTTTATATATATTTGGCACCAAATATTCACTAAACAATTGATTGTTCATTTGATTTTGTAAATTGTCTTAATGAATTTTATTGGCGAGAAGAAGGTGAAAGGAAAAAAAAAAAAACATAAAAAAGAACCGCACCTACAAGACTACAACAAACTATCTATGCAAGCTGCAAAGATTCTTCTGTGTGAAATATGTTTAAGAAAAATGGGGGCTGTGAGGGTTTGAACTCGCGTACTCACTAAAAAATCCAAGCGCCTAACCAGTTGAGCTGCGCAATGCCTTGTCTTAAGCAATGTCACTATATTCTATATATCTTCTATGTTAGCTTCTGCCTTTTAATTATATATACATATTTAGCAAAAATTTCCAACGAAGCAGTGTCACGTGACACCCCTATGCTTAAGGTAAATCCGCCCCTGCACGCAATTGGAATATGTAGTATGTGGACTGAAAAAGATGGTAATGTTATGGCTCCAGCATTACATTTTTCTAATATCGAAATAGCTAAGATTACTCAAGAAAGTCGGGCTGAAATGTTACTCAAATCCAATCCAGCAATCAAGCCACTCATGGTCACATTGAATACCTCGGCTCATGAGGTCCCTTCCCAGTCTTTGGAGTCATTTGGTGAATATCAATTGTAAATCTGGGCAGCTCTTATTATCCATGGGGAATGATAAAGATTTAGTGAAAGGTGTGCCATCACACTCTCAAGCTAATTTCTAATGATTTGATTATTTCTAAGGAAAAACAAGGGGAGATGAGTGCTCCTAGGTGGGTTGATTTGGTTGATGAAGAAGAGGATGTTTCACCTCCTCCTTTGAATAGCAAAGTAAGGCCAGAAGCTCCAATATTTGTCCCTAAAAGTGCAATTGTAAAGAAGAATGAGTCTGAGGCCTTAGCGTATGAATTTAGTCCAACTAATGATTATGCAATTGATCTGGGCGAGGATTCTTTTGATGAGGATGAGGAAGATAATATGTTGGTCATATGCTTTGATAAAGTGTCTAGGGATGGGTATATCTCACTTATGCATTAAAGAAGTGGAAGCAATAAAAGCAAAAACAAGACACATGGAAGGCAACATAGTTGGGATGATAAATTTACTGGGGAGTTTGTTCCAAGGTGCCTACCGATGTGACTAGCAAAACAGATTCATATGACCATGTCAATAACTTCAACAAGATCGATAAATCCAAGAAGAAGTGATGAACTATCAAGTGTTGTTGGACAAATTTGACAAAGAAGACAAAAGGAAAATACTCCAAGTTAGACGGGCAATTTATCTTTTTTAATTCATACATCTGTAAAAGGAAGTTTGAAGTTGATAACTCAAGTTTCTTCTTTGCTTTTGCATTTTTACGTTATTTAAACATCCCCATTTGTAATATCCATGACAGATTGTATTACAAACTCTGTGATTATCATGGAATACCTAGTTCTCTCTAGCCCTTACTTTCTTCATGCTTGTAAATTAGTAGAGATTCGTTACCTCATTAGGATTGGTAAGGTAAGGTCTAGCCCCTTGCTTGTACTTATCCCTATTGAGGATCTTTTATTTTTAATAAAAGGCCGCTAGACACTCCGTCTAGTGGTATAAAAAAATGCACGTATAAAATTTCTTTTATTATTGAATTTTCTTGATATCAATACCCGATCTTTATCAATTGATTCAATAATTTTGTACTAATTATCCAAAAAAATCAGAGATAACGTTTTAGATAGAGACGAATTTAGAATTTTAGATAAAAAAATATCAAGTAGATTTGTTATTCTTTCTTAAGCTAGTGTTTAAGTCGAAATTTGAAACCTTAGATTGATTATGCAACCTTAATTGCTACCATATTTTGTTTCAAAATTGAGCGTTGGCATGAGCATGATAGTGGCTCTAATAGAGGGATATACATGTATAATAGAGGATTGCTATAATCAAATCTACTAATTCAAGATAAAAAAAAATAGCATATTAATTGTGAAAATTAGAGTACTACTACACCATAAACCTATATATCTTTAAAAAAAATATGTATAATTATATATATTTAAGGGTGTAACGACCTTTTAGGTCTTTTTGAGCTTTTGAATTCTTTTTCCCTAAAAGACCCTTCTCGTAGCTTTAAAATGGTGTTTTTGACTTACAAGGACGGTTGGCATTTCCGAGGCAATCAGGTGAGCATCGGAGAAGAAAATCTAATTTTGGAAGTTCTTAATTTAAAGAAATGAGGAGGTTTGACCAAAGTCAACATCTGAGGTTAACTGTAACGACCCGTTTGGTCGTTTTGGCGATTCAGAGTCTTTTCCCCAAAATACCCTTCCCGTAATGCGGCCATAGGTGGCACGATTATATAATTGATGGGTAATTTTTGGAATATATTTATTTAGTGTGTGAATATTTTATTCGTAGGAATTTTATTTGCACACATATAAAGTTGATAAATAAAGTATTTGACGGAGGAGGTAAACTTTAAAGTACTCAAAATGGTTAAGGGAATAAGTGAATTGGGGAAAATATTGAAATAAGTTATTGGGTCAGACCCACTTTTTATGACCCATATATCTTAATGGCCTAGGATTTCAAAAGAATACATTTACTTTTGGCACGAAAAAGAAAGGAAAGAGAACACCTTGACACTACTACTCACGGCAACAAGTGCAAGAGGTCTTTGGTGAGACAAGATTTGGGGCATCAGGTACCTTTCTATCAAGAACTGTGTGTTAGCTGGTCAAAGTTTGATGCCTCGTTATATTTTAGATTGGTTAGATCTCGTGTAGTTTTTTTTTATATGTTTGAAAAACTAATTCACCACTAATGGAAGGGGAATGTTTGGATTTCAGTGTAGTACTATCATGGTGTCCCACTTATCAGAGACTATATAGTATAATGTATATTCACTCCTATACTTATGATTAGGCTAATGATTGGGTTAAGTTATATTGGCATAATGATCACAAAATAATATGAGGGCTAATGATAATGCATTTATGAGCTAATCATTGGGATAGAGGATAGAATGGATGAATACTGTATAGGTTAAGGTTCTGCATATCTTATTTCGGGATTGAAGTTACTGGTTTTGTAACTTACTTTCAGTTTCGGATTTTTTCTTATAATTATCACGTTACAATTTTATTTTTTAATATATTGGGTATATGTAATTGAATATTAGGGTATTGGATTATACATACGCCTTCAAATTCATGGTATTTGAGTTGTGGAAAGTGAAATTTTAATCCTAAGATAAGATTTTGGGTTAAAGGAAGATTTTGAGCTCTAGTCTTAAGAAATGAGAATTAATGATTTGAGAGTCCATTTATGGATGAAATTGACTAATTTTTTTGGATATATGACCCTTAGTGGGCGTTTGGCCATAAGAATTATTCACTTTATTCCGGATTTTTTTTTTTTCACTTTTTTCACTTTTTAGCGTTTGGCCATAAGAATTCCGAATACAACTTAAAGTTATATTCCGGAATTCTAAAAACAAAAAAAACATGTTTTTCAAAAAATTTCACTTTTTTCACTTTTTTACAATTACATTTCAACAAAAACTACAATTTCAAAAACTATGGCCAAACACAACTCCAACTCCAACTCCAAAATTCCAAAAAAAGTGATTTTTTTTTTTTTTGGTATTTATGGACAAACAGGCCCTTAGATTGTGGATGAAATGATTTTTCAATAAAATTTCAATTTTACCATTGTGGGCCCAGGGTCACTTTCCGGGGTGCGTTTTTGGGTTTCGAATATAAGTATAGAAATATGAGTGTCCTTAGATTCGTATTCTAACATAGACCGCATATTTGATAGACTTCGATCGTTCAGAGGCTCTCTGCAAAGGAAAGACATTGGTTTGATAGTTCGTGGTACCTGCTCGGCATCGAGGTAAGTTACGGCTTACTTTAGTTAGACTCTAATTAGAGAATCGTATGTAGATGTAGAAATGTAACGGGGATAGCATGATAGGCCTTCGGGCATGAAGTGGAGGTGACATCCAATTAGGTTGGTATGATTTCTGATTATGTGGGCTTGTCACCGTACTTTATGCAATTATGAACATGTGTTGTATTTGACAACGTGGTTGTGTTATGTGGGCTATGTTATCCATATTTGATGTCTACATGTAAGTTCTTGATTCGGATTGTCATGCATCATTGTAGTGGTAAGATTATGAGGAAAGAATAGTTCTTGGAAATGATGTGTTAAATGATTTTTCATTACAGTTACTTACCTCCTATACCCTTGGTATTTGACATTATGATATTTGCTTGCACATTCATTCATACATATGCTCTGTTGATGCTTATCGTGGATGATATGTTGAGTTGTACAGGCCCGATGGGAACTATTTCGTGTAGATGATATTGAGTTGTGAACCCCCGATAGGAACTATTCCGAGTGGATGATATGTTGAGTTGTGGACCCCCGATGGTTACTATTCCGGGTGGCTGATATGTTGAGTTGTGAATGCTCGATAGGAACTATTCCAGGTGGACGATATATAATCATTGCATTGCATTGCATTCATTGATTCATATATCTAACTGATCATTTAATGACTCATGTCTGTTTTGGTTGACTTCATGATTCCTTAACACTTTACTTGTATATGATATGTGACATAACTGTTAACTCTATGTGCTACCTGTTAGTTTTCACTTTGCATGCGTTATCTAATCACTGTCGGCCTATGATACTTATCGGTACAAGTGTTGTACTGATACTACTCTTGTTGCACTTTTGTTGAGTGCGGAGTACGATCCAGGCTCCAGTTCTACGCCCGTGGCTAATACGTGAGGGTGACATCTTTCGGTCATTCAGGGTGAGCTACTTGGTCATCCGTGGCCCCTGAAGGACCATCTTTATTTATGTCTGTTTTTTGTATTCGATAGACAGTATGTAGCCTTCAGGCATTTCAGACTTGTATTCCAGACTATGTTTAGCCCTCTTGCACCCTTTGACCAGATTTTGGGGATGTTGAGACATTTCTAGTTATGATAAGTATTTAAGACTTGATTACTTCTTATTTAAATTTTCCTCTTATTTAATTTTTTTTAGGGATGTGGTTCGCCTACTCGGGGGGATAGTGTAGGTGCCACCATGACTCGCAATTTGGGTCGTGAAATTAACTAACTTATATCTAAGTTTCGATATTTCCTTGAGGACCAGAACATGATATGTGAATTAGTCGAGCAGTTTCAACTGTGGAGATTCTAGTTAAGTGCTGGCTTTGAGTTGACCACAGTTAATATTTTGTCGAGACGACATCGAATCGGTGTTTTGAGCGTTCCAACAGGTTAGTAGCGTGATTTTATAATCGAAATGCATGTTTGGTTTATGTTACGGAGGTTCAAGATGAGTTTCAGGTACTAAACGGACTTCAGCTATAGATGGTTTTTCTAGTGCAAGTGGCCCGTCATAGCGATCCCGAGAGGCCACCGTGGTCGCGAAGAAGGATGGTGTCACACCCCCAACGAGGAGTATGACGGGCGCCGACTCACAGACCAGGAACCACCTGACTTAACGGTTACCTTGAATACCATATACTATAACTTAGCATACACCTGCACGCAGAAAAGGCCCAACATAGAAATATCCGATAATCCAATATATATGTACATATGCGAACCGACAAGGTCGCTACAACATCACGAGTATCATAAAGCCGGCAAGGCTTACAGGGAAATATCACAACCTAGACACAGCTGGCAAGACCATACGTAGCATCTACATACCCCACTATGTCTATGAGCCTCTAAGAATGTATATATAAACATATATTACATTAACTTAAAAGTACCAAAAGATAGCAAGTCCGGAGTAGTGGCACTTGCTGACGCCGCTGAAGCGAGAAGTCCTACCGTGGATGCTCTCCGATAACTCTTTTCCGAGACTGCAAAGACGAAGATGCAGCGTCCCGTCAATGGGACGACAATCGCACGGGTAAAAGTAGCCCATATATATATATATATATATATAAGCTATATATATACATGTAAGTATAGGACTATATAATATAGAGAGATATATATATAACCCGTCATCTAAGTATAACGTACTATATATATATATATGCATGAATCTTAAAAATATATATATGTATATATATAGCATATATATATATATATAATATAAGTGTATAGTATATTAGTATTGCGTCTAACGTGCAACCCGATCCATAAATGTTAGTGCTGTGGAATGTACAGCCCGATCCATATATGTTAGTGCCGAGGAACGTACGGCCCGATCCATAAATATATTATGTAAGTGCTGAGGAACGTACAGCCCGATCTATAAATATATCATGGTACATATACATAATATAACTAGCATGCACGAGAGCCCAATAAAAGCCACTACACAGTCGGAGTGACATAAGGTCGGTGACCTCCGAATAAATTATGGAAATTCGTATCGAATCCAAAGAAATAACTTAATGATGATAAACATGATAATACACCAAGAATCAATCAAATAACTAAGACATCAAGATTTGAGCTATATGACATAGGAATGGAATTGTTTATTACGGAGCGTTCATGTTCATGCTCTAGTTGGATTCGTGCCAAGGAAAGACAAGAACGAACACCTTACACACCTTATCCGTCAAGCCACCACTTAAAGGATCCCTTACTCCGATGATTGCCCTTCACCCGAACTTATATAGCGAGAAATACACCTTTAATCATACTTTCATCATATTTTCCATCAACTTATATGTACTAGTTATCGAAGACTAATTTGGGTTGCGAAAATTGGGCAACATCTCTCCTATATTATCTACTTCCTCCAAATACCAAAACAGCTCCCAAACAATACCAACCATATCAACAACAATATCATCAAGATTTTACAAGATAAATATGTATAATTTCATCCAAAACTTTCTTCAAACGTCAATCCATAAGCTAACAACACCAACACAATATCTATAACTCTTATTCTCGCAAATATTCCTAAATCAATTTTAATAAAGAGAGTTCATACCTTATCTTTACTAGAGTAGCAAGATCTTCAATATTTTCTTTGAATCCAAGCCAGCTTCAATGCAAAACAAAACTATAATCGCGACTATACGTTATCCGGACCTCGATTAATACTCCGTCACTTGTAATTACTCAAAATCCTCACTTTTGTGTGATATATAAGCTCCCACATGTTTGCTGAGCTTTCTAGAATATATTGGGGAAATTATTATGGCGAAAAATGGGGGTTTTAACCCTTATATGGTGGATTAGAGTCGGTTGGCACGGACTCTAAAATCCTTCTGTGCATTCGCGCCTCCCTGGGGCGCGTTCGCGCCATCTTTTGGCGCATTCGCGCAGGGTTAAGCCCTGCACTGACATTCCATCTTAAAGTGCTCATAATTCTCTATTCCGATGTCGGATTGACACGCAATTTATTGCGTTGGAAACTTGAATTCCCGAACTTCAATTTAGGCTTTTGCTTCACTTCAAAACTCCTCATCCTTCATTATTCTCCAAAATCAAATAAACTTAATTTTCTTTATTCGCTTGCCTTCAATCCTTCCATATCTTATTATATGAACTTAAACCCTCACAATCATAAGATAGACGCATATAATCTCATATACCTCCTGAAAGGTAGCTCGAATCTCAATATACAAAACTACGGGGTGTAACATTCTCCCCCCATTTAAAAACTTTCGTCCTCGAATGTTGGGGGTACTTGAGGTATAATCCTATATTTCAAGCTTTCACAAGCTTTAGTAAGATCTCCCTTATGATTTGAGCACTACTAATACTTGTATATGAAAAGTTCCAATTTATATGCCCTACCGGATACCGTAAACAGCAACGCAGAATCATACAATAATTAGAATAACATTTCCCATCACATTGGCTCTCAAGGAGTTGAGATATGACTTTTACCTTGTAAGTTATTTATTGATGGAGCGGACTCTTGTAAGGTTTCTTCTGGAACAGCATCATCTGTAGCAGGGAATAAGTGAGGGTACTTGGACTTCATTTTCGCTTCAGCTTCCCACGTCATCTCTTCCCTGTCCTTGCTCCTCCATAGAACCTTTACTGACTCCACATCCTTGGTCCTGAGTCTGCGGACCTGTCTGTCAAGAATGCAAATTGGTTCTTCCTCGTAATTCAGATTCTCTGTAACTTGTATATTATCAACAGGTATGATTCTGGAGAGATCTCCAATACATTTTCTCAGCATGGATATATTAAAGACCAGATGAACTGCTTGCAGTTCTGATGGTAGCTCCAATTCAGAAGCTACCTGGCCTACCCTTCGGGACGATCCTATAAGGTCCGATATATCGGGGATTAAGCTTCCCTTTCTTACCAAACCGCATCACGCCCTTCATAGGTGATATTTTCAGAAACACCCAATCACCTATTTAAAACTCCAATTCTCGTCATCGTACATCTGCATAAGATTTTTGACGACTCTAAGCTGTGCGTAACCGTTCCTGAATAAGCTTTACCTTTTCAACAGCTTGATGAACAAGGTCTGGCCTGAATAAGTTTGCTTCTCCGACTTCAAACCAACTGGCAGGAGACCTACACTTTCTGCCGTATAAAGCCTTATACGAAGCCATTTTGATACTGGCATAGTAGCTATTGTTATAAGCAAACTCTATCAGAGGCAAATGATCATCCCAACTTCCTTGAAAATCCAGTACACAGGCTCATAACATATCTTCCAAAGCCTGAATAGTCTGCTCAGCTTGCCCGTCTGACTGTGGATGGAAAGCTGTACTAAGATTTACTCGGGTACCAAGACTTTCCTGAAATGATTTCCCGAACTTTGCTGTAAACTAAGCGCCGCTGTCAGAAATAATGGACACAGGAATGCCGTGAAGACGCACAATCTTCTTAAGATACAATTTAGCATAGTCTTCGGCAGCATAAGTGGTTCTTACCGACAAGAAACGGGCTGATTTAGTTAACCTATCAACGATCACCCAAATAGAATCGAATTTGAAATGAGAACGGGGCAACCCCGTGATGAAATCCATATTAATCACTTCCCATTTCCATGTTGGAATCTCTATTTCTTGTAATAAGCCACCGAGTTTCTGATGTTCGATCTTTACCTGTTGGCAAGTGGGGCATTGAGCTACATGGTTAGCAATATCCTTCTTCATACCTTTCCACTAATAAAAGCCCTTGAGATCATGGTACATCTTCGTGGATCCAGGATGGATTGAATACCGGGACTAATGAAATTCTGACATGATCCTGTCTCGAAGCCCGGTTACATTTGGAACGTACAAGCGGCCTCGATATTTGAGAACCCCATTTGATTCAAGTTCAAAAGCTGAGATCCAATTTTGTTGAACTCCTTCCTTGATAGAAATTAAGACTGGATCCTCATACTGTTGAACCTTCATGTCTGAGGCAAGAGTCGATTGAGATATATTCTGTAAGGTAATCCCAGCGTCTTCTGAATCTAATAGGCGAACTCCTAGATTTGCTATGCGCTAAAGTTCTCTAGTCATTTCCAATTTTTCTGCTGGCACATACAATAGACTGCCCATTGATTTACGACTTAGAGCATCAGCTACAATATTAGCCTTGCCGGGGTGATATAAAATTTCGGCATCGTAATCCTTTAGCAATTCGAGCCATCTTCGTTGCCTCAAATTCAATTCCTTTTGGTTGAATATATATTGAAGCCTTTTATGATCTGTATAGATATCAACATGAACTCCTTATAAGTAATGCCGCCATATCTTCAGGGCGTGAATCACTGCCGCCAACTCCAGATCATGGGTTGGATAATTTTGCTTATGTTTTCGTAACTGTCAAGAGGCATAAGTGATCACTTTACCATTTTGCATTAGCACGCATCCCAATCCTGTGTGTGACGCATCACGGTACACAGTGTAATCCTCAGTGCCTTCTGGAAGGGTGAGAACAGGAGCGGATGTCAACTTATCTTTCAATTTCTGGAAACTTGGCTCACATGCTTCTGACAATTGAAACTTGGCCCCTTTCTGAGTTAATTTTGTAAGGGAGCTGCTATAGAAGAAAATCCTTCCACAAATCTGCGATAATACCCTGCAAGACCCAAGAAACTTCGAATTTCTGAAGCTGTTGTTGGCCGGGGCCAATTCTTAACGGCTTCGATCTTCCGATCATCAACTTTAATACCCTCATCAGACATAATATGGCCTAGAAAAGCCACTGAAGTAAGCCAGAATTCACATTTGGAAAATTTTGCATACATCCTTTGATCTCGCAATGTTTGCAGCACTCTTCGGAGATGATCAGCATGTTCCGTCTCCGAATGAGAATATATCAAGATATCGTCAATGAATACTATAACAAAAACATCCAAGAAGGGCCGGAATACTCTGTTCATTAGCGCCATAAATACCGCAGGAGCATTTATCAATCCGAAAGACATAACCAAGAACTCAAAATGCACATATCTCGTTCGGAAGGCTGTCTTTGGAATGTCTTCCCCTTTTACACATAGTTGATGATACCCTGACCTTAAGTCAATCTTCGAGAAGCATTTAGCACCCTGTAGTTAGTGGAACAAATCATCAATTTTAGGCAATAGATATTTGTTCTTGGTAGTCACCTTATTCAATTGCCGATAGTCAATACACATTCTTAGTGAGCCATCCTTTTTGCGCACAAATAATATCGGTGCTCCCCACGGAGACGTACTGGGCCTAATAAAGCCCTTATCTAACAGGTCCTACAACTGCACCTTTAATTCCTGCAATTCGGCAGGGGACATACGGTAAGGAGGAATGGAGATGGGCTGAGTGCCCGGATACACGTCAATCGCAAATTCAATTTCCCTTTCGGGAGGGAGACCGGGTAATTCATCGGGAAATACATCCTGAAATTCATTAACTACAGGAATGGATTGGAAAGTTGGCGGCTCGGCTTCAGTGCTCCTAACTCGAACCAGATGATAAATATAGCCTTTGGAAATCATTTTCCATGCCATAAGGTAGGAAATAAACCTTCCCTTTGGAGCAGGGGTATTGCCCTTCCATTTAAGAACTAGTTCCCCTGGAAACTGAAATTTCACAGTTTTGGACCAACATTCCACACTAGAGTAGCAAGAGGCTAGACAATCCATACCCATAATAGCGTCAAAGTCCACCATTTCTAACTCTACCAAACAGCAAAAGTTTCACGGCCACATATCGTAACCACACACTTATGATAAATTCGTCTCGCAACAACAGGTTCCCCGACCGGGGAAGAAACTAAGAAAGGTTTGAGTAAAGATTCGTGCTTAATAGCAAACTTATCAGCAATATAAGAAGTGATATTCGATAGTGTGGAACTCGGATCAATCAATGCATAGACATCATAAGAATAGATGGATAAAATACCTGTCACAACATCCGGGAACGACTCAAGATCCTGCTGCCTTGTAAGTGCATAAATACGATTCTAACTGCTGCCTGCCCTATATGTCTGGCCTCTTCCCCCCCCCTACCTGCTGGCGCTGAAGTAGAACCTTACCCAAGAGGGCAAATAGAAGATGAAGAACCTGCGATCGAACCTGTCGGCTATGCCAGACCACCTCTGCCGCTAGTCAGATAGTCCCATATAACATGATTGGGATGCCTACAAGAATAACACACCCCCATACCCTAGCGGCACTGGCCAAAGTGGCCCTTACCGCACTGATCACAATGCGGCAGTGGGGGCCTTGCCAAGCTAGATTCTCCCTTATAAAAAGGGGCTGGCGCCCTCAAACTCTGACCCGGTCCAGAATAAGTGGGTCGATCATAACGCTACCTCTGAAATCGGGAAGGTGCACTAGCTACTAAAAGATCTGATCTTCTATAAGAATAGGGCCTATAACCTTTTTGATAAGCACCTGAATAACCTGCGGATCTGGCTCGCTTATAACGGTCCCTATTTGGGTCTTGCTCAGTCCGCTGTTGACGTTCAAGGTCCTCCAAATTCTGAGTATACGCCTGGATACGAGCAATATCCATGACATCTTGTAATGAAGCCATCATACAATCCTTAATTAAGTGAGGCCCAAGTCCAGTCACGAAACGGTGTACCCTATCCTTTATTTCAGCTACCATCGTTGGAGCATATCTAGTCAAGGAGTTAAACTTCAAACTATATTCCCGAATGCTCATATTGTTCTAGCGAAGCAATAGAAACTCACCAGCCCTAGCCCGACGAACTTCAGCGGGCAGATAAGGATCTAAAAAGGCCTTGGTGAATTCGAACCATACTGCTGGAGGTGCATTTTGCCCCCTCAACTATTGTCAGGACTTATATCATACTGCGGCTACATCCCACAGTTTATAAGAAGCTAGCTCCACTGATTCTGTATCAGAAGCATGCATTACCCTCAAAGCGCGGCCCATTCGATCTACAAAATTCTGAGGATCATCCTTCGGGTTTGTCCCCGTGAAAATCGAAGGGTCCAAAGTAAGAAAGTCAAGCACGCGGGAACTAACGGCTTTGTCCAGAAGGCCAACCTACCGCCGAGTCTGAGTAGCCACCAATCTAGTCAATAACTGGACTGCATCTCGCAAGTCCTGATCTGGGACAGCATGGGGAGGAGCTAGAGGCTGAGGAGCCGGAGGGACTGAGGCTCTATCATGCTCTTCAGCAACTGATGGAGTAGAGGTAGCATGCGAGGGGTAGCGCTCTGAGCCTCGCCATGCCCTAACTCAGCTGGGGATACTTGGCTCGGGCCTTCCCCCGCAGCGTCCCGTATTTTGCTAGCCTTCTTCTTTCTCTGAGGCATTGTTGAAATCTAAATAGGAAAAGATTAGGTAATATCATCCTTACTTGGCCATATCGCACGATCTAGATTATGAAGAAAAGTGTCTTCCTAAATGCCCTGTAGCCTCCTGGCTATAGATATGGTGCACGACATACCGATAACCAGAACTCTACTGGACACGACTCATAGACATCCCTAGGACTGAACTGCTCTGATACAAATTTTTCACACCCCCAACGAGGAGTATGACGGGCGTCGACTCACAAGCCGGGAACTACCTGACTTAACGTTACCTTCAATAGCATATACTATAACTTAGCATACACCTGCATGTAGAAAAGAGCCAGTATAGAAATATCCGATAATCCACATATGTGTACATATGCGAATCGACAAGGTCGCTACAACATCACGAGTATCATAAAGCCGGCAAGGCTTACAGGGAAATGTCACAACCTAGACACGACCAACAAGACCATACATAGCATCTACATACCTCACTGTGTCTATGAGCCTTTAAGAATGTATATTTAAACATATATTACATTAACTTAAAAGTACCAAAAGATAGCAAGTCCGGAGTAGTGGCACTTGCTGACACCGCTGAAGCTTGAAGTCCTACCGCGGATGCTCTCCGATAACTCTATCTAAGCCTGCAGCATGAAATGCAGCGTCCCGTGTAATGGGACGTCAGTACGGGTAAAAGTACTGAGTATGTAAGGCTGCAAGCAATAACGTAAGTAGGACGAAAATATAGAGAGAGTAGAGGTAACCTGTAATATGAGAAAGTACAATATGTAATGCATGAATCTTAAAAATCGTATGTAAATAAGGTTTATTGTTGCGTAACGTGCAACCCGATCCATAAATGTTAGTGTCGTGGAACATACAGCCCGATCCATATATGTTAGTGCCGAGGAACGTACGGCCCGATCCATAAATATCATATGTTAGTGCCGAGGAACGTACGGCCCGATCCATAAATATATTATGTTAGTACCGAGGAACGTACGACCCGATCAATAAATATATCATGTTACATATACATAATATAAATTGCATGCACGAAAGCCCAATAAAAGCCACTACACAGTCAGAGTTACATAAGGTCGGTGACCTCCGAATAAATTATGGAAATTCATATCGAATCCAAAGAAATAACTTAGTGATGATAAACATGATAATACACCAAGAATCAATCAAATAACTAAGACATCAAGATTTGAGCTATATGACATAGGAACGGAGTGGTTTATTACGGAACGTTCATGTTCATGCTCTAGTTGGATTCGTGCCAAGGAAAGACAGGAATGAACACCTTACATACCTTATCCGTCAAGCCACCAGTTAAAGGATCCTTTACTCCGATGCTCACCCTTCACCCAAACCTATATAGCGAGAAATACACCTTTAATCATACTTTCATCATATTTTCCATTAATTTATATGTACTAGTTATCGAAGACTAATTTGGGTTACAAAAATTTGGGCAGCATCTCCCCTATATTATCTACTTCCTCAAAATACCAAAACAACCCCCAAACAATACCAACCACATCAATAACAATATCATCAAGATTTTACAAGATAAATATGTATAATTTCATCCAAAACTTTCTTCAAACTTCAATCCATAAGCCAACAACACCAACACAATATCTATAACTCTTGTTCTTGTAAATATTCCTAAATCAATGTTAATAAAGAGAGATTCATACCTTATCTTTACTAGAGTAGCAAGATCTTCAATATTGTCTTTGAATCCAAGCTAACTCCAATGCAAAACAAAACTATAATCGCGACTATACGTTATCCGGACCTTGATTAATACACCGTCACTTGAAATTACTCAAAATCCTCACTTTTTTGTGGTATATAAGCTCTCATATGTTTGCTGAGCTTTCTAGAATATTTGGGGAAATTATTATGGAGAAAAATGGGGGTTTTAACCCTTATATAGTGGATTAGAGTCGGTTGGCACCGACTCTAAAATCCTTTTGGGCGTTCGCGCCGCCCTGGGGCACGTTCCCGCAGAGGTTCCCGCTTTACTCTCGCGCGTTCGTGGGTTAAGCCCGCACCGGGCTAAGTCCGTCTTAAAATGCTCATAATTGTCTATTTCGATGTCGGATTGACACGCGGTTTGTTGCGTTGGAAACTAGACTTTCCGAACTTCAATTTAGGATTTTGCTTCACTTCAAAACTCGTCATGTACTATAAGATATTACTTTCTCAAGTAGGGCCAAAATTACCCCTCATTATTCTCCAAAATCCAACAAACTTAATTTCCTTGATTCACTTGCCCTTCAATCCTTCCATAGCTTATTATATGAACTTAAACCCTCACAATCATAAGATAAACGCATATAATCTGATACACATCCTGAAAGGTAGATCGAATCTCAACATACAAAACTACGGGGTATAACAGATGGGGTTCGCAATCGCGGGCTGCTTATCATGTCTGCGAAGGCTGAGGGGGCTTGGACCAAGTCCAGGCCACTCATCGCAATTACGAAGGCGGTGTTGCATTCGCGAAGAGTTGGGCAGGATCAGGTCGCATCGCAATCACGAGGCTGGCTTGTTGGTATTAGCTAGACTAATGCATAAATGAGTTTTTAAGAGTGACAAAAGTTCACATTGAGTGATACCATGAAGAAGACAAACCAGGTCTAGATACATGAAAGGATGCACAAGAGTAAAGCAAAAGTTCCAGACACAATGAAATGTTTGAATGTGAGGAAGAACGCAATACACATGGAACTAGTCCAACGACTTGATCTATCGCAAGAAACAATCACAAGCAATCAACATGAATCGGGTTCACAAACATATTCAATCTGAAACAGACAAGCAAACAAACACAATTGAAAAATGAGGTGAAGAAGATGACCTAGACGGGCACACAGAGATATTCAGCATATACCATGAATGATATATGAATAGAACAACTGAATAAAGCAGACAAAAAAGGGAGAGAATGTGACTCAGTAGGAGGAATAGTTCATTGAAGAAATAGAACAAGTATGCAAAACATGTTCTATGTCAAAGAATCATCAAGTGTAGAGGAGGAATGATCACAGGTCATCAGGTGCAGTAGATGACATTGTATAAAGAACAGCTTAAAGTGATCAGAGGTGAATTGACCAGATGCTGACACAGAACTATATAAATATATGAACTAGGTCTGTCAGCATGTTCCAGCCAATATCTGAGAAGCAGTTCAATGGCAGATGAAGAATGAAAGAGATTGGTGGAGCAGGTATATGAACCTGTTTTATCTCAGACAGTGCACAGATCAGAGGCAGACGGACCAAGTGGAGGAAACAGGTTTGTGAACATGTTCCAGGGGAAGTCCTACATCAACTAGGATTAGCAGAATTATGGAAAGAATTTGGCGGTTAAGTATGAAAGATTCCTTGCCATATTTGTAGGGATTACTAAGCCTTCTACATATATTAGAAGCGGACTCAACAATGCAAGAATCTAAATACTACACAAACCCTATGTGCGTGTCATTGACTGACTAGGAAAGAGTTTTATGTTCACCGACCTATGGAGCTTCAATGTTATAAATACCCAGGTCTTTTCGAGAAGAAGTTTGCGCACCCACAAAGAGAGAATTCAGAATTTTGTGCTATCAAGATATATATCCAGCATATTCGAGAATTCGGGGCTGCGTCCCTACTATAAGAAGAAGGATTGAAGAAACTGTTTACTGTATAATGTTCTCCAGTTCACAAGTCTAGATATCTTGTATTAGGTTTGGTTTATTGAGTTGTATCTTTATCCGCTTTCATAGAAGCATAAAAGTAGATACAAACATTGTAGCTCTAAGTAGGAAGTTTACCACTAGGAGATAGCTTGCTAGTCAGAGGTTGGGTAGAAAGGTTGAAGTAGGAGTTAGATTATAGAGGTTGTAATTGTATCTTTGCAGTTGGCTCATTGTTGTAGTGAAGTTGTTGGGGAAACCCGTGTCTGTAGGTCGTGGGTTTTATCACCTTTTGAGCTGGGTGGTGTGTCCTTTACTTACCTGTAGTTTTATTCCACAAAGACGCTAGCATATAATAGGTACAGTAATTTGTTCCTTCCTATAAGCAAAAAATAGATACGCATAGAATAGGAAGTAGGTAGTGCAACCTAACTGGTGGTATCAGAGAAGGTTCTCCTCAAAGGGTTAACACCTCAGAGAAGATTATAATGAACGTTGCACCGCTATTTGGACACAATCAAGAGCAATGAACTCACCAACCACCCTTGTTTAATAGTGATTATCATGCATGGTGGAAAGCTAGAATGGAAGACCATTTACAAACCAAAGATGAGAGTTTAGAAACAGATGGAGAGGAAGTGGAACTGGTTGCAAGAAAGTTTAAAAAATTCCTTAGTAGAGAATGACAAAAGCCTCAGGAAAAGAAAAAACTGACAAATAACAGTTTGGCGGATGTTGCAAGTGTAACAAACCAGATCATCTTATAAGAGATAGCCTTTTGTGGGAAGTATAGTGGAAAAGGAACAAGCAGATGGAGCAGGTCTCTGAAGAGAAAGGTAAAGAAACTCCAAAAGCCTTGATAGTAGCCTGGGACTCAAGGAAAACTCAAAAGAAGATAGGGATCACTATGCACTAATGGCAATTAAAGACTCCGAATCCGGCGCAAAAAAGGAAATTAAAGCCAAGGTGAAAGGAAGCAGACGAAACTAGTACATGGATAGTGTATGCTCAAGACACATGACAGGGGACAAAGATAGTTTTTACTATGTCTCAGCACTAGAAGAGGGTAATGTGGCTTTTGGCAGAGGAAAGAATGGAAAGGTTAACGACATAGGGAAGATAAGCAGATCAGAGGACAACACAATCGACAATGTCTACCATGTGGATGAACTACAGCATAACCTGTCGAGTATCTCTCAACTGTGTGACAAGGAAAATATGGTAGTTTGCACCTCTGCTGGTCGGTATATAGCTAACCTCAAAACAAGTAACACTATTCTAACAGCCTTAAGACACAAAAATGTGTACAAGGAAGATATCATGGTAATTCCAGGTGATGATCTCAAGTGCTTGAGCGATGGGATAAGAGGTTGGGTCATGCTAGCCTTGGTCAATTAACCAAACTTGTCTGTCAAGACTTGGTAGTTTGGCTGCCGTACATAAAATTCAAAGATGACAAAGTTTGTAGTGCATGCACCAGAGGAAAATAGGCCAAATCCTCCTTTAAAGCAAAGAAGGTAATTAGCACAACCAGACCGTTGGAACTAGTCCATATTGATCTTTGTGGCCCTATGAGAATAATGAGCAGAGGAGTAAGAGGTATATGTTAGTAATCGTTGATGACTATACCAGATTTACCTGGACATTGTTTCTGGCTTCCAAGGATGAAACATATGATGAGTTTACAATCTTGATGAGAAAGCTAGAAAGAAAGTTGGGAAATAAGCTAACTTCAATCAGGTCAGACAATGGTACAGAATTTAAAAATGCAAAATTTAAAGAGTATTGCTCTACAAACAGGATTGACTACAACTTCTCTACCCCCAGGACTCCACAGCAAAACGGGGTGGTTGAAAGGAAGAATAGAACATTGGAAGAAATGGCTAGAACTATGATGCTGGCCAGTGAAATCGCAAGGAACTTTTAGGCTAAAGCCATAAACACCGCATGCTACATTCTCAATAGATGCATGACTAGGTCACTACTGAAAAAGACACCATATGAATTTCTCAAAGGAAGGAAGCCAAATATCTCTCATTTGAGAACCTTTGGTTGTCGCTGCTTCATTCATAACAATGGTAAAGAATCTCTGGGTAAGTTTGATGCTAGAAGTGATGAAGGAATCATTGTAGGGTATGCTCACAATAGTAAGGCATGCATAGTTTTTAACAAAAGAACCATATTGGTAGAAGAGAGTGTGTATGTTCTCTTTGATGAATCCAGTATTACATTTGAAAAACAAGGACAAGACGGTGATGAGGATCCCATATTCAACTATACTACTAGAGCAAGCAACACTCGAGAAGGTGAAATTAAAATTGGAGAACCACTAAGTGAAATAGGTCCATCTATCGGTGAAGAGTAGGTCATACCAGGGGGAGCCACTGAGGAGACCCCAGATGAACCAAGTTCACCATAAGAAGCTTATGAAGAAAATAGTAGTAATCTTTGAGGGGCCAGCCTTAAGAGGATTTAAATATCAGAAGTCCCATCCTATAGAAAACTTAGTGTCTGATTCTTAATTCCAGAGTAACAACAAGACCCAAGTTAAAGAATTTATGTGCCTTCAACGCATTCCAGTCAGTCATTGAGACGAAAAAGGTTAATGAACCTTTGCAAGATGCAGAATGGATTATGGCTATACAGGAGGAACTAAATCAGTTTGAAAGAAACAAGGTCTGACATCTTGAGCCTAAACCGAAAGATAGAATTATAATTGGCACAAAATGGGTGTTTCAGAATAGGCTAGATGAGTATGGGATTGTCACAAGAAATAAGGCAAGGCTGGTGGTCTAAGGATACAATCAAGAAGAAGGAATAGACTATGATGAAAACTGTTACAACCCAAATCGATGAGTCGTGACGAGCGTCTGACCTCTAGCGACCAAACACCCCTATACTCATATCTGAATCTTACTAAACATCAAGGGCCCATAATGGCATAAACTGATCTCATAAAAGGGAAACATGAAAACTCTGCACAATCTGCATATATACACAACATGCGGAAGAACAGTGCAAGCCAACTAAGCTGCTACATATACTGTACACAAAAGAATAGAAGCCGACAAGGCTATATCATCTGACTACTACATACAACTGTCTATAGACCTCTACTGGAATGAAAGCTGTAGAAAGGACGGGACAGGGCCTCGTCATACCCATATGCATACACATCTCAAAAGGGCATACCAAAACTGACTGCAGCTCCGGATCAAATGGAGCGCACTGACCACCGCTAGATCTAGAGGTCCTACTGAGCTAGACCACCTGTCTGTCTACCTGTACCTGGGGGCATGAACGCAGCCCCCAGAGCAACGGGGAGTCAGTACGGATAATGTACTGAGTATGTAAGGCATAAGAACAACATGTATATATATACAAGAATCATGAATAAGATCTGAACTCATAAGCTGAAATAACTATTTGCATGTACTTGTATGAACTAGTATCTGCCTGTATCTATGTAACTGACAATGCCACTGTGGGCGCATAATATGCATGCTCATGCCTATCAATGAAGGTCATACAGCTATATATGCATGTGCGTATATAACGCCTGATGTGTGTGCGTATATAACACCTGATGTGTGTGCGTATATAACACCTGTAAAGCCTCTATGGCATCTCATCATATCATATCGGCTCCTCTAGCCATAATCAATATCATTAATATCATCATCGTAGTGGTAATACATATATAACGCCTATATCTCTTCGTACACTTTACATATATCTATTGTTCGTGTATATAACGCCTTTTGATCACGGATCAATGTACATAAATATATAATGAATGTAATGCATGGATAAACTGTATGTATGGAACTGGCTACATAAGACTGGACCCATGAACAGAAGGATCACTCATAAATGGGGTACATGAACATCAAAGACTGAAGTACTCCTAATGCTTCTAGGAATAGAGTAATATGGAAGCTCGCTTACTCACTTGTTGGATCATACCATAGGATCATGCCAAAAGAAAGGAAAAAATGGCCTTAACATACCTTGACGTATATCAAATCATCCAACTTTTACCTCTCGAACTTGCAAGTCTACAATTAAGATAACATAGACCTTCATTAGACTATTTACTTCACTTACTAACCTCCTTTAGATGCATATAGAGCTTAACGATTTGTAGACATTATTTTCCTTACAAGCTTACAACTCTTCAACTTCCCATTTAATCCAACATTAACCACAACAACAATAACAACACTTATATATATATATATATATATATATATACAAAATTATATACTAAATTTTACCCCCAATCATCTCTTAAAATAGCCTCAAGTCACTACCTTGCCCTTCATCAACTTAACACTTTCACAAATACCTTCTCTTCACTTAAAATCACTAAAACTCTTGATAGCCAACTTAAATATAAGGGTAGAATTATTTACATACCTTGAAGGGTCAGGATCCCAAGAATCACTTCAACTCCAACTTCCCTAGCTTCAAAACCTTGAAGAAACCCTAGAATCAACCTTCTTCTTTACAAGCACGGTTTCACGGGCTCGGATTTTACCAAATCTCCACTAATAATGATGGAAAATATTGGGAGAGAATATATTAGGGTTTTTCTAATTTGGAATGGAGGAAAATATGAAATAAGGTCGTGAACCACCTATTTATACTCGGAATTAAAAAGGCTACAGCGGTCCGGTTAGATGAGCGGGTCGACGACCCGTTGACGTATCGATGGTCCGTCGACTTGCTTTGTTGACCTGCGCTTGCAGATACAATGGTGCGGGAACCTATCGACACGGCACATCGATGGTCCGTCGACCATGTCGACGACCCGTCGACGATGACTGGTGTCCGCAGGTTTTTCTAATTCAGTTCAGATCGTGTCGATTTGATTTGTTCAACTTCTAACTCTATAAATTGCCAAGAATATCTGCTGGTACCCTTGTACACGGGGTAAGGAACTTTCTACCTCCAACTCGGGCTCGGGTCTCTATTCCAAGGGCATACCCGACTAGAAAATCATAGGTTCTACCACTACGAATACGAGGGTGTAACAAAAACTTCACTCCTGTAGACAGATTAGAAGCGATATAGCGCCTCATAGCCTTTGCCTCATACATGGAATTCACCCTCTAACAAATAGATATGAAGAGTAACTTTTTGAATGAATATTTGAAAGAGGAAGTATATGTCAAGCATCTTCTTGGATTTGAAGATGCAGAACATCTAGAACATGTCTATAAACTTGACAAAGTGCTCTATGGATTAAAGCAAGCCCCAAGAGCATGGTATGAAAGATTATCAAAATTTCTCTTAGCTCATGGTCACACCAGAGGAAAGATAGACAATACTCTGTTCTTGAAAGTACAAGGGAAGAACATGGTGGTTGTGTCGTTATATATATATGACATCATTTTTAGATCTACAAACGAATTAATGACAAAGGAATTTGGGCCTTAATGGGAAATGGGATTGGGATGAGTATGATAGGAGAATTAAATTTCTTTCAAGGATTGCAAATCAAACAAACTCCAATAGGTACAATAGTCCATCAACAGAAGTATGTCAAGGAGTTGCTAAAGCGATTAAAAATGGAAGACTCCAAGGCAATCGATACTCCTATTGCCACTGGAACAAAGCTCACCTTAGATGAATCGGGTACACCAGTCGAGTAGAAACTTTATAGAGGCATGATTTGCTCTCTCCTATATCTCACAACTAGTAGACCTGATATAGTGTTTAGTGTGGGACTGTGTGCAAGATTTCAGTCTAATCCTAAAGAGCCCCATCTAAAAGCAGTGAAAAGAATTTTGAGATACTTAAAAGGAACAAGCGAACTAAGGCTGTGGTACCCAAGAGGCAACAACTTCAACCTGGTAGGATATGTTGATACTGACTATGCAGGGTATATGGTGGATAGAAAAAGTAGTACCGGGATGGCTCACTTTCTGGGGTCATGTTTGATCTCGTGGGCTACAAAGAAACAAAACTCAGTGGCACCGTCTACTGCTGAGGCAGAATATGTTGTTGCTGCATCATGTAGTGTCCAATTGCTATGGATCAAGCAACAACTAAAGGATTTGGGTGTAGAAATTGGCTGCGTGCCTATATTTTGCGTTAATACGTGTGCAATCAACATTACAAAAAATCCAGTCCAGCATAAGAGAACCAAGCACATTGATATAATGCATCACTTCTTAAGGGACAATGTTGAGAAGGGTCTGATCTCCATTCAGTTCTGTGACACTGAAAAAAAATTGCAGACATTTTGACAAAAGCCTTGGGAAAAGATCACTTTGAGAAAAATAGGTTGGAGCTCGGGATGATTAAGGTTACTTAGTCATTCCTCTATGGTTGAGTAGAATAGTTGCTACTTACGCGCTGAAATTGAAAGATATTCTACTCAATCCTGTACATTTAATTGTACATCACTTTTTAATAATGACAAAAGGGGAAGAAGGCTGGTGTCTAGTACAGGTTGAAGAAATGGTGTTTGGAATAGTACAATGAGCACAGAAAGACAGAGAGTTTGTCATCATCAAAAGGGGGAATTTGTTAGCATTAGCGAGACTGATGCATATATGAGTTTGATGAGTGATAAAAGTTCACATTGAGTAATACCATGAATAAGACAAATCAGGTCTAGATACATGAAAGGATGCAAAAGAGTGATCGAACAAAGATAGACATCTAGTTGAATGAAGCAGAAGTTCCAGACACAAAGAAATGTTTGAATATGAGCAAGAACGCAATGCACGTGGAACTAGTCCAACAAATTGATCTATCGCAAGACACAGTTGCAAGCAATGCACATGAATCATGTCTACAAACATGTTCCATCTGAAACATACAAGTAGACAAGCACAATTGAGTGAAGACGATGACCTAGCCAAGCACACAGAGATGTTCAGAATATAGCATAAATGATATATGAATAGAACAACTGAACAAAGCAGGCGAAAAAAGGGAGAGAAGATGACTCAGGAGGAGGAATAGTTCATTAAAGAAATAGAACAAGTATGCAAAACATGTTCTATATCAAAGAGTCATGAGGTGCAGAGGAGGAATGATCACAAGTCATTAAGTGCAGTAGATGACATTAGATGAAGAACAAATTAAAGTGATCAGAGGTGAATTGGTCAGATGCAGACACAGAACTATACATATATATGTGTTGACACCCGATTTTGTCCCGCCTTTTTTCCAAAATATTTATTTGTGAATAGTTATGTATACTTGACCACATTTATTTGCTCCTATTAGTTTGGTCGTTTCGCACTGTCCAACTATAGTCATCACCTATTATCGTTATTATTATTATTGTTATTAATGTTGATATGTATTATTATCATTATTATCATTATCTTTTATTATTATTAATATTATATTATTTATTATTATTATTACTGTTATTATCATTTTATTGTGCTGTAAGCACTTAATGTTATAATTATTAATATTATTTTAATCGCCGTCTTAATATTATTATTATTATTATTATTATTATTATTATTATTATTATTATTTTTTTTCCCTCATACGGCAAGCACTTAATATTATAATCGCGATAGTCGTTTTCAACATTTTGTTTTTCGTCTTATGCAAGACGCATCACATTTATTTTATATAATTAAACAATAGCATTTATTTACTTTCAAACCTTATAAATATTATCGCATCATATAGTTTTACTAGTAATTATACTTGGCATTGCATAATTTGTTCACTTAAGCATTTGTTAATATGTAATCTATTAAAGGATGTTAAATCCTTATTTAAATTACACCTTATTAATTCTAATGGCTAATTATTATTAGTATCACATACATATATACATGTTCCCTATTTAGTATTTTGTTAATTCAGCCCAAAAGGATTGAGGCCCAATCTGTTAAAACCGGTCCAACAAGACCATACCCGTTCAGCCCTTTACATTTCTCCTAAGACAAAAGAAAACACAGAAAAAAAAACCTAATCTCTAATCAGCCGTCCTTTTCATCCCTTTTTCTCTTTGAAGCAAAGCTTCAACCCTCCATCAATGGCAGAGATTCGCCTTTCCCTTTTTCGTGAAAGATCTGACCATGTCCGTCCAAAATACCCGTCTTAATTTGACTAGCTGCTCCTTCACGTGATTCAGCCACTCCAAATTTCTTCCATTTTCATACCAGTGTCAGCCGCGGCTCAGCCAAACCCAGGCTTTGCCTGTACCATTTTCACGCCAAGCGTGCACTCGTGCCTGCTCGCTCATGTGCTCTGTTGAAGACCTTTCAATTCTCGCTTCAAAACACGCTATAATCTTCAAAGACAAAAATGGTCGAACCATTTCGGGTAAGATTAGGGTCGAGCCACGTGAAAATCTGCTCACCGTATGCAGATTTTGCAGTTCCTTTGACTCTGTTTTCCAACATTAGTTGATGGAATCCCGCCCAAATTTTGAACCCAGCAAACCCTAGAATTCCTCCTATAAATAATCACTTCTTTAGTCATTTGGAGAGGCTTTTTGGAGTCGGCTGGAATCGCCCCATATACCACCGAAACTATTTTCAGCCACCCTTTTATCTTTGAAGTTCTTTAGCCTCACAACAATTAGCCAATATTCTCTCCATTCTGTTCACCTCATTTCTAAATCGAGGATTCGAGTAGATTTTGGCACCGGCTCAGTTCACTGCACACGAGGAAGGTCGGTGCAATCCCTCTTTTTTTTTTTTTTTTTTTTTAGTTCGATTTGATATTTTGTGTGTGTTCGTGGTTCTTCGTTTGTGAGCTTGAAATGCTTTTAGTTCATTATGTAACTTTCTCACTTTGCATGGTTTGTCCTGTTTTATTTTCGTTTTGCTTTGGTAGTTTGTTTAAATTCCAGTTCTGTTCTGATTTAGTCATTTAGTCTCCATTTTTGGGTTCTGTTATTATCCCCTTTTGTGTGGTACTCATTATCTTCATTTTCAATCTTCGTGTTTAAACTACAGCATATGTGATTAAGGTTTAGTTCGTTTTATTTCGGCATGAGTTAGATGATTCGATTTCGAGTTTGTCTTAGCCTTATTGTGGTTATGGTATGTGTGCAAAGTCCAAATCGTTATATAGTTTTCTGAATGTTTATATCCTCAATATGAATTTAGTTTAAGCGTACAAGTTTATTCCAAGTTTTGGGCTACTAGATTAGGTGGATTGCATATATAGCGTGTTGTTTCCTTAATGGTTTTTTTTTCTACTAAGTAGGCATTTAGTTCTAAAATTCAACATTCTCCTTACTGTGTGTCTACAATCCTTCAAGTGTATAAGAAGTTTGCTGGTGCCTTTGGAAGCCTGTTTTGTCGCTTAAATAGCATATCTAATTCATTGTATGGCTGGACTGATTTGAGTTCAGTCTTGGCTTATCAGTTGTAGTTAAAAGCCTACATGAGGTTAAAGTCAACCTGGATTACTGGTCATGGCTCAAAACCTTTCTTAACTTGATTTTTATATTGAGTTTTGATTTAGTCATTTAATCTGTTAGGAAATATTATGACTTGTTACTTTGACTAAAGTTTAGACCTTAAAAGAGTTGTCCGTATTTAAATAGTTATAAATAACTAGTATAGATTCAAAATCCCTCATACAGTTAAATCCTCATCCTTCACCCCTCCTCTTCTTTGCATGATATGGGAAATTATCAAATCCCCAAATGCTCCTAAGATGCCATTGTCACTAGAGTTTTCATGGCCGCTGATCTTATGGCTGCACTGGTTATGGCTGTTAGGTGCATTCTTATGGCTTTACTTGGAAGTGTTATGCCATATTTTGTTTCTATCTGGTCGCTGATATAAGTGCTACACTTAAGGGCAACATACTGCTGCATCATTGAGTGTACTCAAATTGAAATATTGTTGTTTACTTTGAGCTACTACTTGATGAAAATGGCTTGATTTGTTGCTGGTTTTAAGAACATCTTTGTGCCTTTGTGATGCTGGTTGGAAACTTATTGTATTTTGGCTGAGACTTTGCTGATACATTGATGTCACTGCTGCATTGTGGCCAAACTGTTGCTGCATCATGTGAGGGATTTATTGTTACATTTAGATGAGGTATTATGATAAGAATAGTTGCTGCTATACTGAAATTGAGTCACTACTGTGGAATCATTAGCCTGTCCCGGTTCATTGTAGCTATCTATTGTTACTCTCTTGGATACACTTTTGGTCATTTGTTTTGTTGCCATGTCCTGATGTGTTTCTACCATGTTTGATAATCAAATGCTCCTCCCCTAAAGTGCTGCATTCGGTAAAAGCTGTTGCTATGCCCATGAAGCCGACAGATTTCCCATTTTTGGGAAATTGATGCTACTTGATTGCTATTATACTTCATTCAATCGCACTGTTGCTTTGAAACAATTGCCACACTTAATAGAATAAACAAGCAGGCTGTTGTAATAAAAATGAAATCTGCCCATTCTAAGTTGTGGGTTTTGCTAGCCACATGGAAAAGAATTAGTTAGAAGGAAATCTTTGGTAATAAAATTTAGTCTTGCAAGGAATGCTAAACTAGTGAAATCCCTTGATCTGTTTGAACCTTTGTGTTATATTTTGTCTTTAAAAGTAGGTTTAAAATTAAATATATATGGTATATACGCGACCTACTAATCTACTTGGAGTTCACATTTTTTGTATGTTTGACCTGATGCTTTGATTATATGCTAATCCTTTTTCTTTCATTTTATGCATGATCACCGCTACGAGGCCGAGGGATTCATTCTTTTCCTGCATTCGGTATTGGGCTAAAAGCCCAATGCAATCTTCTCGAGTCATTCCTCATCAATCCATCCGCAACAGCATATAAAATATTTATCGGGCCAAAGTCCAACAGCAGCCCAGATTGCCGCCGTCTTGAAAATGGGCTGAGCCCATTAAACTTACTTGCTCCTATACTTTATCATTTTGCATTTAATTTGTATCGTACAACTAACTCTTTGTTTGTTTTTCTTAGTTTAGCTGAACCCTAATGAATGAGTAGGTTTAATTTTAGTAACGGGTAGTTAGTTTAAGGAAGATTAACAATCATTCCATAAGTTTTACTCTCTTCTTTTCATGTGAAAGAATTGGTAATAGCTAATATTTATTTTATTTGGAATAATTGATTGGCAAAATAGCATGACTATATATTTTAAGTAAAAGGAATCATATTTTATTCTCACTATCATATACATTTCAAAACGTCATTAATACGCAAATATAAACTTAGGTATATTTTAAACATTATTTTCAAGATCCATCCAATTATACATATTTTAGCCGAGTACTGTTAAATAAATTAGCAAAAAAGAAAAGAAAACTCATCATATTTTGCATTATATTTATAAAATAAGTCTAGATTTTCTACACCACTATACCCATATAATGTAAATTTATCCTGAAGTTAAATTGGTTAGATTTTCTCTTAAAAGCTTCTATTTATATACGAATCATTTATTTTGCAAATCTCATTTTCAAAATAACATTATTATTTAAAGTTTAGCAATATTATTTAAAGCCTTATCATATTTTTAAATCTTATTTTAAAATGGCATTTTTTATTTGAATCTTATTTAAAGCCTTTTTGTGCAAGTCTTGTTTTAAAATGGCATTTTTATTTAACGCCTTAGCATATTTTTTAAATCTTATTTTAAAGAACGTTATTATATTTTTCTTTAAAACCTTAGTAATATTATAAGCCATTTTCTTAAAATTTAGGCATCTTATTTAACCTTAATTAATTAACCTAAGTTTGACCGGTAAACCGTAATTAACGGATCCTAGAGGATGCCTAACCCCTTCCCTTTAGGATAATTAGAACCCTTACTTAGAATTGAAATTTAAGCAGACCATTAACGGAGGTTTAGTTAACTTTACCTTAGTTAATAATTAGGTGCCCTAATTCACCTTAAAATCAATTAGGTGGCGACTCCTAAAATAAAACAAAAATAGGAATCTCCAATATGTTGTACCTAATTTGACCCGGTCTAAATGGGGTACAACAATATGAACCAGGTCTGTTAGCATGTTCCAGCCAATATCTGAGAAGCCGTTCAACGACAAATGAAAAATGAAAGAGATTGGTGGAACAGGTACATGAACATGTTCTATCTCAGATAGTGTAGAGATTCAAAGGCAGACGGACCAGGTGGAGGAAACAGGTTCATGAACATGCTACAGGGGAAGTCCTACAACATCTAGGATTTGTAGAATTACGAAAAGAACTTGGCGGTCAAGTATGAAAGATTCCATGCCATATTTGTAGGTATTAGTAAGCCTTCTACATGTATTAGAAGCGGACTCAACAAGGCAATGCTCCAAATACTACACAAACCCTATGTGCGTGTCATTGACCGACTAGGAAAGAGTTTTGTGTTCACCAACCTACGTAGCTTCAATGTTACCCAGGCCTTTCCGAGAAGAAGTTTCCGCACCCACAAAGACAGAATAGAGAATATTATGCTATCAAGAGATAAATCTAGCATATTCAAGAATTCGGGGTTGCGTCCCTAATAGAAGAAGAAGGATTGAAGGAACTGTTTTACTGTATAATGTTCTCCAGTTCATATGTCTAGATATCTTGTATTAGGTTTGGTTTATAGAGTTGTATCTTTATCCGCTTTCATAGAAGCATAAAAGTTGATATAAATATTGTAACTCCAAGTAGGAAGTTTACTACTTAGAGATAGCTTGCTAGTCAGAGGTTGGGTAGAAAGGTTGAGATAGGAGTTGGATTACAAAAGTTGCAATTGTAACTTTACAGTTTGCTCATTGTTGTAGTGAAGTTGTTGGGGAAATCCTGTGTCTGTATGTCATGGTTTTTATCACTTTTTGATTCAGATGGTTTCCACGTAAATATCATGAACTTACCTGCAGTTTTATTCCGTAAAGACGCTAGCATAGAAAAGTTACAGTAGCGTGTTCCTTCCTATAAGCAAGAATTGGATACGCATAGGATAGAAAGTAGGTCGTGCAACCTAACGTAGCTCGTGTTCACGTGGAGAAACACGAGATCTGGGCAGAACTAAATTCCCAAATCTCAGAGTCATTCTATAATTTCATATTTTGAGTTCTAGATCTTGGTTTGAGGCGATTTTGATGGCTATTAACTCGATTTTGTTCTGCAGTAAGATTCTAACTCCTATTTTGGTTATTCCTATTGATTACTTCCATTAATTAGTGTTTTAAACTATGGATTTTGTAGGTATTCAAGGGGGGGAGGGTGGTTTGATTCCTAGTCTTAAGAAATGGGAAATTGACAACTTGAGGGTCCATTTGTGGTTGGAATTAGCCAATTTTCAAATAAAATTTTAGTTTTGCCCTTGAGGGCTCGGGTTTAACTTTTGGGTTTACTTTTTGGGCTCGATTATTACTATAGAGGTATAGGTGTCTATAGATGCGATTACTTACGTAAATCGCGTATTTATAGATTGTGAGCATTCCTAGGCACTTCAAAAGGGAAAGTCTTTATTGTGATTCATTTGCTTGGATTCGAGGTAAGTTAAGACCTTCCTAGACTTTATTTGTGGGACGTTTTGATAGGGTAACTAATGATAAGGGTTAAGCGTGAACGAGAGGGTCTCTTATCCATGTTGTGACGGGAATTGATTCGGGTACCTGTGCCATGTTATGTGTAGTAGTGTAATTATGAATTGTAATCCAAGAATGCCAAAGCATGTGAGCATTATCTGATAGTTATTTGACTTGATTTGATTGTTTATGTGTAAATATCACTCCATTAAACATGTATACTTGTGAGGATCAAGCTAATAGCGTAATTTTGAATGGTACATGGTTATAATTGTATTGCATTGAATATTCATACTCATGTGATAATCCATATTCATACATGATGATGGTTCATATAGTTATGGCTCGATATGATCGTCTTAGATTGGTTTTGGTTTAGAGTGATGTTATTTAGCCAAAAGGGCTGGTTGCTGATGGGAAATAATTTTAGTGGATTTGTGCATGCCGATGGGAAATAGTTCTGGTGGTATTTGGACCTCATGAGTCCTCCATGTGTTACATCTTTCGTATGGTCTCATAGAGCTACTTGTATATACCAGTTGTGTATTGCATTGCATTGCAATGTATTTTTCCTAAGTTAATTATTTGATTACCTAATTAGTTAATCATCTGGATCTACTTGGTACTTGATTTATCATCTACCCTGTTAATTGAACGGTTCTAAGTTAAGGTAAATCGAATAATGCTAACTAAGACATTTCCTTAATAACTTCATCACTACTTCATTGTTGCCAGTCTATGAGATTTACTGAGTACACGTGCTTTCCTTACTCATACTACTTATTGCACTCTTTGTGGCGATGATTCAGTGTCGAGCAGGAGTGAGTCCCATGGAGCTGTCTGAGTCCGAGGCATTGATTCTCAAAGAATTTGGTGAACTGTCTGGCTGATCTACAATGCCATTCTCCCTCTATCTTTTTTTGTGTATTTTGTATGTTTTCTTATTCTCAGACGGTGTATCGGTCATTCAGACTTGTATTATCACTCGTAGTAGCTCTTGTACACATGACACTAGTCTTGTGTGGTATTATGTTATTTCTGCATTGTTTATTAGTAAAAGACTTGGTTTGGATATCATTGCATTTTCACTTAGTTTTTGGTTAATTAACTTAATAAAGTGTCTAACTCGGTTGATGTTGGTTCTCTTCTTTGGGTAGGGGCAGGTGACTTCACAGCTATTGGAATTTGGATCGTGACAATTTGGGATTAGAGCACTAGGTTCACAAGTCTCATGAGTACAAGACCAATGTCTCGTAGATAGCTTCGTACCTATCTTCGAGAGGTTATAGGACATCTACGAAACTTCTATTCTTTCATTCCTTATCGTGTGTACTTGATTCTATTGAAATCTAAAATCTATTGGTTCATTCTCTCGGAGACGGTGAAGGACTCGTTTGACCGCGGCTGGAGATCAGGTTCCCACACCCACTGCTAGGGCCGTTGCATGAGGTACATGTATAGGGTGAGGTCGGGGTATAGTCCATATTGCAACACATGTTAGAGGTTGAGCATGCATCGACAGCTGCTCAAGGCTGTGGTCGAGTAGTATCTCCCGATTCAGAGGTAATTCTTGAGGACAAGCAATTTCAGGCAGAGGAGTATGGGCCAGCATCACACCACCCGATTTTGTTGCTACTCTAGTGCTTCAGGACACATTAGTTCGTATGCTATGATTTCTTGAGGGGATGACTCAGGCGGGCATTTTGCTTGTCACTCCAGATGCTCACAAACTAGAGTTGGAGGAAAGACTCCAAATCAGATCCTTGCTCCAGGGTCCTAGACTCCACAGTCTCAGCCAGCTGCTATTATATTTCCTCGTTTTGATGAAGTACAATTGTCGGGTATTGCACCTCATCTAGCCAATAGGCCTACTATGAACGTCGAGGAGTAAAAGATGTTTGGAAGGTTTAATTTGATGAATCCCCGACATATACTGGGGATTTGAGCGAGGATGCATATGAGTTTCTTATCAGTTGTAATAAGAGGTTGCACAACCTGGGGCTAGTGGATTCCCACAAAGTTGACTATACTACATTTCGGATGGTTGTGGCAGCCAAGAAGTGGTGGAGAGATTAGATTGATAGTGGACCACCTAGGTCACCTCCACTCACTTGGACTCAGTTTTCACAGGCGTTTTTAAACAAGTTTGTTCCTCGTAGTGCGAGGGAGAGAAAGAGGGATCCATTTGATTGATTGCGACAGAATGACAGATCGATTAGTGAGTATAACACGAGGTTCCATGCCTTAGCTCGCCGTGCTTTAATGATACTTTCTACAGAGGCTGGGAGAGTGAGGAGGCTCCTCAGGGGGCTGACTATTCCAATTTGGCTGGGTGTTTCTCAGGTTGCCGGTCTTTGGGGCTTCGTTTCAGAGTGTTGCAGATGCTTCTAAGGATATAGAGATGATTTGGTGCCAGGGTTATGATGATCGTGAGGGCAAGAGTTCCCGTTCTTCTGGCAATTACGGTGGTGAGCCATCTAAGAGTAGCAGATACTGTAGGAAGAGTTATCATCACTAGTCTAGCACGCCCATTCATTCAGCCATGCAAACGTCCAAGGGTGATTATTTAGGGAGTAGTACTTTTAGTTCGGGATAGGCTTCCCATGGCTCATCTTCCAGACCCTTAGGCCGTGGAGCTCACTGTTGACACCTAATTTTCACCGCATAAAATGTATATTTTAATTTCCATATTTTCCGAGTCCAAGATGGGGTGAGGATGCCCTTAGAAAATTAAAAATTCAAAGATCCCGAGAAAATGGCAAAAAATTGACGTTTAATTATTGTTTTTCATAAAAATTAACAATTTATGAGAAGTTACGAGTTATTTACTTTCACAAATGTGATTTGAAAAGAAGATACGCATCCCGTTCCATCTAGCTCGGGAAAATTGTTAATTTAAACAAAATATGAATTACGGTACTCTTGACCGCATTTTTTGCATTTTTAAATATTGCTCGGAACTATGTCAATATTGGGTTCGTATCGAAGCTCATAGTTTAAAACAACGTATTATGGACTTTATTTTTATAAAATACGAACTTACGTGTTAGTTTTATACAAATATGTAGTTTCATGAAAATTGTGTGTTTTTATTTAATGTATGTACAAGGGGTCTTTTAAATTACGTTTTTTTTGGAAGAGGGCTATTTTAAACTTGTAAAATAATTTTGTTTTTGTGGGGGGGGGGGGGGTGGTATATAAAGGCCCGGGGGCCGAAGTTTTAAAACAAAACTTCGGTCCCCCCCCCCCCCTCTTTCTCTGTTCATCTTCACCGATGTGTCAATGGTGACTTAACCCTAGTTTTCTTGCGATCAATCGTGACCCTTTTTCATGGCATTTTGCACTAGATTTTTTTTGGAGGGGGGGGGGGGGGGGGAGGGAGGGTTGTTCCCTAGTCGTGGTTCTATCTCGTGCCAGGTTTTATTTTGGTTTTTTATGATTTTTAATTCAGTTAAGGGTAGTTCATAGGATGTTGTCGGATTCTTTTGAGTGTGTGATTGCCATGGGCAGAACCAAGAGTTCTTTGCCATCTTGTGCATCACACTAAAAACAAAAGGACCCAAGGTAATTTCCAAGGGCCTTTGTGCAAAATCAGTACGAGTTTTGGGGATTTTATCTGTTTATGTACTATTTACTACCGTTTGAATTTGTTGTTGGTTGAATTCTGTCTTATTGTATGACTGTACGTACTATTCCTGTATTTGCGCCTAATTTTTAGGGATAATATGGTGTATCTGTACAATTTTTTGGCTAGATTATACATTTTTGGTGAGGCCTGTACATTTCTGATTAGATGACAGTACCAATTTTTGTATAATCTGGTGAAATTCTTTGTTTGTTACTGAAATTTTTTGAATTTTGGGGGGAATTTCTATTGGAAAATATTCCTAGTCCATTGGAACCCCTAGCCTTGGACTTCAGCCTATAAATAGATTGTTGTTCTTATTTTGAAAGGGAGGGGGGGGGGGGGGTTTCCCGAAAAGCTTACATCCCATATACAAAACATATCATCCTATATAAGCAATACAACGATATATCTTATATATATATATATATATATAAAAAAAAAATTAGAAAAAATATATACTATACTAAGAATGCTTTAATTGTTTCTGTTTTATTTATTCATACAAGTTAATTGTCCTTTGTTTTATTGCTTTTTATGCATCTTTATATCTTGTTTTGGTTGTAAAACAGTAAACTAAGTCAAAATATAGTTTAAAGTGTTTATTAAGGTCTATTTTAAGTAAAAATGAGTAAGTAATGTAATTTTTTTGATTACTTAAGTCACTTATGATAGGACTATGATCTTGTACAAGCTTGAGACTGATCAAAAAGGGCCTAAAATGGTTTAAAAGGGTAGAACCAGGTTAGAGATGAGGGGCTTGAGGTTAAGTTTGTGTTCTGATTTTAAGGTTCATTTTCTGTGAATTATGAGGTTGTGGTCTGAGTATTAGCCTATCTGATCTTTGCAACTTCATTTTTGATTACTTGCCTACTTTGCTAAGTCATTTTGTTACTCCTATATGCAGTTTGCAATCATGTAAACCCCTTCCCCTTTCCCTTTTGATTGTTCCTCTTTACTGAAATCCTGAATCAGTTTAGTGCTCATTTAAGTCCTAGAAATCAAGTGTTTTGACCCTCTTTGCCTATTAATCCTTACCCCTTTGTTTTGGATCAGTGTTTTGCCTAAAAAAATGAGTTTACTATTTTAAAAAATAGAAGAGAAAGTATTGAGCTTTTCCTTACACTGTCTAAATACAAACTCCTTTGCTTGAAAACTTTCTCTGATAAGATGTGTTCTGAGGTTTGTTTTTAGTCCAAATAAGGATCTTGAAGTTATTTGATTATATTTGTATCAGTTCTTGTGTTTGAAACCCCTCATAAGATTATAGGGTGTGGACTTCTTGTCCGTCATACTGAGTTTACTGATCAGTGAACTTTCAATGTCATTTTGGTGCTGTGCCTTGGCCAATATTGTCTAGCCATTTTTATTTTTGTTTAAAGTTCCAAAACCCTCAAGTTTCACTCATTTTTTCTCTATTTCTTGCTACATATCCTGTATTGCCTCATATGATTTGGAGTGCTATGGATTTGGTCCTATGTGTTACACCTCGAAAAATTTCATGTCGCTGTGTAGTAGACAGACTAACGCAGGGTGAGATGTATGCGATGTCCCTACAAGTAAGAAAGGTTACTTGGCGATTCTAATTAAGATTCCAAAGACATTTGAGGCAAGAGAAGAAAGTTCATTGAAGAATGTAAGGTATAAGTCGTGTTTTGGAAGGGTTTTGCAAAGTACCGAACTAATGTTGACTTA